>NW_027616697.1:0-210086 GCF_964187855.1 Myxine glutinosa
CTCCCTCCCTCCCTCCCCGCCCATGCGCACCCTTCCTCCATTAACCTCCCCCTCCCCTCCCCGCCCATGCGCACCCTTCCTCCATTAACCTCCCCCCCTCCCTCCCCGCCCATGCGCACCCTTCCTCCATTAACCTCCCCCCCTCCCTCCCCGCCCATGCGCACCCTTCCTCCATTAACCTCCCCCCCTCCCTCCCCGCCCATGCGCACCCTTCCTCCATTAACCTCCCCCCCTCCCTCCCCGCCCATGCGCACCCTTCCTCCATTAACCTCCCCCCCTCCCTCCCCGCCCATGCGCACCCTTCCTCCATTAACCTCCCTCCCCGCCCATGCGCACCCTTCCTCCATTAACCTCCCCCCCCTCCCTCCCCGCCCATGCGCACCCTTCCTCCATTAACCTCCCCCCCTCCCTCCCCGCCCATGCGCACCCTTCCTCCATTAACCTCCCCCCCTCCCTCCCCGCCCATGCGCACCCTTCCTCCATTAACCTCCCCCCACTCCCTCCCCGCCCATGCGCACCCTTCCTCCATTAACCTCCCCCCCTCCCTCCCCGCCCATGCGCACCCTTCCTCCATTAACCTCCCCCCCTCCCTCCCCGCCCATGCGCACCCTTCCTCCATTAACCTCCCCCCTCCCCCGCCCATGCGCACCCTTCCTCCATTAACCTCCCCCCCTCCCTCCCCGCCCATGCGCACCCTTCCTCCATTAACCTCCCCCCCTCCCTCCCCGCCCATGCGCACCCTTCCTCCATTAACCTCCCCCCCTTCCTCCCCGCCCATGCGCACCCTTCCTCCATTAACCTCCCCACCTCCCTCCCCGCCCATGCGCACCCTGCCTCCATTAACCTCCCCCCCTTCCCTCCCCGCCCATGCGCACCCTTCCTCCCCGCCCATGCGCACCCTTCCTCCATTAACCTCCCCCCCTCCCTCCCCGCCCATGCGCACCCTTCCTCCATTAACCTCCCCACCTCCCTCCCCGCCCATGCGCACCCTGCCTCCATTAACCTCCCCCCTTCCCTCCCCGCCCATGCGCACCCTTCCTCCCCGCCCATGCGCACCCTTCCTCCATTAACCTCCCCCCCTCCCTCCCCGCCCATGCGCACCCTTCCTCCATTAACCTCCCCCCCTCCCTCCCTCCCCGCCCATGCGCACCCTTCCTCCATTAACCTCCCCCCCTCCCACCCTCCCCGCCCATGCGCACCCTTCCTCCATTAACCTCCCCCTCCCTCCCAGCCCATGCGCACCCTTCCTCCATTAACCTCCCCCCCTCCCTCCCCGCCCATGCGCACCCTTCCTCCATTAACCTCCCTCCCCGCCCATGCGCACCCTTCCTCCATTAACCTCCCCCCCTCCCTCCCCGCCCATGCGCACCCTTCCTCCATTAACCTCCCCCCCTCCCTCCCCGCCCATGCGCACCCTTCCTCCATTAACCTCCCCCCCTTCCTCCCCGCCCATGCGCACCCTTCCTCCATTAACCTCCCCACCTCCCTCCCCGCCCATGCGCACCCTGCCTCCATTAACCTCCCCCCTTCCCTCCCCGCCCATGCGCACCCTTCCTCCCCGCCCATGCGCACCCTTCCTCCATTAACCTCCCCCCCTCCCTCCCCGCCCATGCGCACCCTTCCTCCATTAACCTCCCCCCCTCCCTCCCTCCCCGCCCATGCGCACCCTTCCTCCATTAACCACCCCCCCTCCCTCCCTCCCCGCCCATGCGCACCCTTCCTCCATTAACCTCCCCCTCCCTCCCAGCCCATGCGCACCCTTCCTCCATTAACCTCCCCCCCTCCCTCCCCGCCCATGCGCACCCTTCCTCCATTAACCTCCCCCCACTCCCTCCCCGCCCATGCGCACCCTTCCTCCATTAACCTCCCCCCCTCCCTCCCCGCCCATGCGCACCCTTCCTCCATTAACCTCCCCCCCTCCCTCCCCGCCCATGCGCACCCTTCCTCCATTAACCTCCCTCCCCGCCCATGCGCACCCTTCCTCCATTAACCTCCCCCCCTCCCTCCCCGCCCATGCGCACCCTTCCTCCATTAACCTCCCCCCCCTCCCTCCCCGCCCATGCGCACCCTTCCTCCATTAACCTCCCCCCATCCCTCCCCGCCCATGCGCACCCTTCCTCCATTAACCTCCCCCCCTCCCTCCCCGCCCATGCGCACCCTTCCTCCATTAACCTCCCCCCCTCCCTCCCCGCCCATGCGCACCCTTCCTCCATTAACCTCCCCCCCTCCCTCCCCGCCCATGCGCACCCTTCCTCCATTAACCTCCCCCCCCTCCCTCCCCGCCCATGCGCACCCTTCCTCCATTAACCTCCCCCCCCCCTCCCTCCCCGCCCATGCGCACCCTTCCTCCATTAACCTCCCCCCCTCCCTCCCCGCCCATGCGCACCCTTCCTCCATTAACCTCCCCCCTCCCTCCCCGCCCATGCGCACCCTTCCTCCATTAACCTCCCCCCCTCCCTCCCCGCCCATGCGCACCCTTCCTCCATTAACCTCCCCTGCTCCCTCCCCGCCCATGCGCACCCTTCCTCCATTAACCTCCCCCCCTCCCTCCCCGCCCATGCGCACCCATCCTCCATTAACCTCCCCCCCTCCCTCCCCGCCCATGCGCACCCATCCTCCATTAACCTCCCTCCCCGCCCATGCGCACCCTTCCTCCATTAACCTCCCCCCCTCCCTCCCCGCCCATGCGCACCCTTCCTCCATTAACCTCCCCCCCTCCCTCCCCGCCCATGCACACCCTTCCTCCATTAACCTCCCCCCCTCCCTCCCCGCCCATGCGCACCCTTCCTCCATTAACCTCCCCCCCCCTCCCCGCCCATGCGCACCCTTCCTCCATTAACCTCCCCCCCTCCCTCCCTCCCCGCCCATGCGCACCCTTCCTCCATTAACCTCCCCCTCCCTCCCCGCCCATGCGCACCCTTCCTCCATTAACCTCCCCCCCTCCCTCCCCGCCCATGCGCACCCTTCCTCCATTACTCCCCGCCCATGCGCACCCTTCCTCCATTAACCTCCCCCTCCCTCCCAGCCCATGCGCACCCTTCCTCCATTAACCTCCCCCCCTCCCTCCCCGCCCATGCGCACCCTTCCTCCATTAACCTCCCCCCCCTCCCTCCCTCCCCGCCCATGCGCACCCTTCCTCCATTAACCTCCCCACCTCCCTCCCCGCCCATGCGCACCCTTCATCCATTAACCTCCCCCCCTCCCTCCCTGCCCATGCGCACCCTTCCTCCATTAACCTCCCCCCCTCCCTCCCCGCCCATGCGCACCCTTCCTCCCCGCCCATGCGCACCCTTCCTCCATTAACCTCCCCCCCTCCCTCCCCGCCCATGCGCACCCTTCCTCCATTAACCTCCCCCCCTCCCTCCCTCCCCGCCCATGCGCACCCTTCCTCCATTAACCTCCCCCCCCTCCCTCCCCGCCCATGCGCACCCTTCCTCCATTAACCTCCCCCCCTCCCTCCCTCCCCGCCCATGCGCACCCTTCCTCCATTAACCTCCCCCCTCCCTCCCAGCCCATGCGCACCCTTCCTCCATTAACCTCCCCCCCTCCCTCCCCGCCCATGCGCACCCTTCCTCCATTAACCTCCCCCCCTCCCTCCCCGCCCATGTGCACCCTTCCTCCATTAACCTCCCCCCACTCCCTCCCCGCCCATGCGCACCCTTCCTCCATTAACCTCCCCCCCCTCCCTCCCCGCCCGCCCCACCATGCGCACCCTTCCTCCATTAACCTCCCTCCCCGCCCATGCGCACCCTTCCTCCATTAACCTCCCCCCCTCCCTCCCCGCCCCATGCGCACCCTTCCTCCATTAACCTCCCCCCCCTCCCTCCCCGCCCATGCGCACCCTTCCTCCATTAACCTCCCCCCCTCCCTCCCCACCCATACGCACCCTTCCTCCCCACCCATACGCACCCTTCCTCCCTTAACCTCCCCCCCTCCCTTCCCGCCCATGCGCACCCTTCCTCCATTAACCTCCCCCCTCCCTCCCCGCCCATGCGCACCCTTCCTCCATTAACCCCCCCTTCCTCCCCGCCCATGCGCACCCTTCCTCCATTAACCTCCCCACCTCCCTCCCGGCCCATGCGCACCCTTCCTCCATTAACCTCCCCCCTCCCTCCCCGCCCATGCGCACCCTTCCTCCATTAACCTCCCCACCTCCCTCCCCGCCCATGCGCACCCTTCCTCCATTAACCTCCCCCCCTCCCTCCCGGCCCCACCCATGCGCACCCTTCCTCCATTAACCCCCCTTCCTCCCGCCCATGCGCACCCTTCCTCCATTAACCTCCCCACCTCCCTCCCCGCCCATGCGCACCCTTCCTCCATTAACCTCCCCCCCTCCCTCCCCGCCCATGCGCACCCTTCCTCCCCGCCCATGCGCACCCTTCCTCCATTAACCTCCCCTCCTCCCTCCCCGCCCATGCGCACCCTTCCTCCATTAACCTCCCCCCCTCCCTCCCTCCCCGCCCATGCGCACCCTTCCTCCATTAACCTCCCCACCTCCCTCCCCGCCCATGCGCACCCTTCCTCCATTAACCTCCCCCCTCCCTCCCCGCCCATGCGCACCCTTCCTCCATTAACCTCCCCCCCTCCCTCCCTCCCTCCCCGCCCATGCGCACCCTTCCTCCATTAACCTCCCCCCCTCCCTCCCTCCCTCCCCGCCCATGCGCACCCTTCCTCCATTAACCTCCCCCCCCCTCCCCTCCCCGCCCATGCGCACCCTTCCTCCATTAACCTCCCCCCTCCCTCCCCGCCCATGCGCACCCTTCCTCCATTAACCTCCCCCCTCCCTCCCCGCCCATGCGCACCCTTCCTCCATTAACCTCCCCCCTTCCTCCCCGCCCATGCGCACCCTTCCTCCATTAACCTCCCCACCTCCCTCCCCGCCCATGCGCACCCTTCATCCATTAACCTCCCCCCCTCCCTCCCTGCCCATGCGCACCCTTCCTCCATTAACCTCCCCCCCTCCCTCCCCGCCCATGCGCACCCTTCCTCCATTAACCTCCCCCCCTCCCTCCCCGCCCATGCGCACCCTTCCTCCATTAACCTCCCCCCCTCCCTCCCTCCCCGCCCATGCGCACCCTTCCTCCATTAACCTCCCCCCCTCCCTCCCTCCCCGCCCATGCGCACCCTTCCTCCATTAACCTCCCCCCTCCCTCCCAGCCCATGCGCACCCTTCCTCCATTAACCTCCCCCCCCTCCCTCCCCGCCCATGCGCACCCTTCCTCCATTAACCTCCCCCCCTCCCTCCCCGCCCATGCGCACCCTTCCTCCATTAACCTCCCCCCCTCCCTCCCCGCCCATGCGCACCCTTCCTCCATTAACCTCCCCCCCTCCCTCCCTCCCCGCCCAGGCGCACCCTTCCTCCATTAACCTCCCCCCCTCCCTCCCTCCCCGCCCATGCGCACCCTTCCTCCATTAACCTCCCCCTCCCTCCCAGCCCATGCGCACCCTTCCTCCATTAACCTCCCCCCCTCCCTCCCCGCCCATGCGCACCCTTCCTCCATTAACCTCCCCCCCTCCCTCCCCGCCCATGCGCACCCTTCCTCCATTAACCTCCCCCACTCCCCTCCCCGCCCATGCGCACCCTTCCTCCATTAACCTCCCCCCTCCCTCCCCGCCCATGCGCACCCTTCCTCCATTAACCTCCCTTCCCGCCCATGCGCACCCTTCCTCCATTAACCTCCCCCCCTCCCTCCCCGCCCATGCGCACCTTCCTCCATTAACCTCCCCCCCCTCCCTCCCCGCCCATGCGCACCCTTCCTCCATTAACCTCCCCCCCCTCCCTCCCCGCCCATGCGCACCCTTCCTCCATTAACCTCCCCCCCTCCCTCCCCACCCATACGCACCCTTCCTCCCTTAACCTCCCCCCCTCCCTTCCCGCCCATGCGCACCCTTCCTCCATTAACCTCCCCCCTCCCTCCCCGCCCATGCGCACCCTTCCTCCATTAACCTCCCCCCCTCCCTCCCCGCCCATGCGCACCCTTCCTCCATTAACCTCCCCCCCTCCCTCCCTCCCTCCCTCCCCGCCCATGCGCACCCTTCCTCCATTAACCTCCCCCCTCCCTCCCTCCCCGCCCATGCGCACCCTTCCTCCATTAACCTCCCCCTCCCTCCCCGCCCATGCGCACCCTTCCTCCATTAACCTCCCCCCCTCCCTCCCCGCCCATGCGCACCCTTCCTCCATTAACCTCCCCCCACTCCCTCCCCGCCCATGCGCACCCTTCCTCCATTAACCTCCCCCCCTCCCTCCCCGCCCATGCGCACCCTTCCTCCATTAACCTCCCTCCCCGCCCATGCGCACCCTTCCTCCATTAACCTCCCCCCCTCCCTCCCCGCCCATGCGCACCCTTCCTCCATTAACCTCCCCCCCTCCCTCCCCGCCCATGCGCACCCTTCCTCCATTAACCTCCCCCCCTCCCTCCCCGCCCATGCGCACCCTTCCTCCATTAACCTCCCCCCCTCCCTCCCCGCCCATGCGCACCCTTCCTCCATTAACCTCCCCCCCTCCCTCCCGCCCATGCGCACCCTTCCTCCATTAACCTCCCCCCCCTCCCTCCCCGCCCATGCGCACCCTTCCTCCATTAACCTCCCCCCCTCCCTCCCCGCCCATGCGCACCCTTCCTCCATTAACCTCCCCGCCTCCCTCCCCGCCCATGCGCACCCTTCCTCCATTAACCTCCCCCCCTTCCTCCCCGCCCATGCGCACCCTTCCTCCATTAACCTCCCCCCCTCCCTCCCCGCCCATGCGCACCCTTCCTCCATTAACCTCCCCCCCTCCCTCCCCGCCCATGCGCACCCTTCCTCCATTAACCTCCCCCCTCCCTCCCCGCCCATGCGCACCCTTCCTCCATTAACCTCCCCCCCTCCCTCCCCGCCCATGCGCACCCTTCCTCCATTAACCTCCCCCCCTCCCTCCCCGCCCATGCGCACCCTTCCTCCATTAACCTCCCCCCCTCCCTCCCCGCCCATGCGCACCATTCCTCCATTAACCTCCCCCCCTCCCTCCCCCCCCCCCCGCCCATGCTCACCCTTCCTCCATTAACCTCCCCCCCCTCCCTCCCCGCCCATGCGCACCCTTCCTCCATTAACCTCCCCCCCCTCCCTCCCCGCCCATGCGCACCCTTCCTCCATTAACCTCCCCCCCCTCCCTCCCCCCCGCCCATGCTCACCCTCCCTCCATTAACCTCCCCCCCTCCCTCCCCGCCCATGCGCACCCTTCCTCCATTAACCTCCCCCCCCCCTCCCTCCCCACCCCACCCATGCGCACCCTTCCTCCCTCCCCGCCCATGCGCACCCTTCCTCCATTAACCTCCCCCCCTCCCTCCCCGCCCATGCGCACCCTTCCTCCATTAACCTCCCCCCCTCCCTCCCCACCCATGCGCACCCTTCCTCCATTAACCCCCCCCCCCTCCCTCCCCGCCCATGCGCACCCTTCCTCCATTAACCTCCCCCCCTCCCTCCCGCCCATGCGCACCCTTCCTCCATTAACCTCCCCACCTCCCTCCCCGCCCATGCGCACCCTTCCTCCATTAACCTCCCCCCCTCCCCTCCCCGCCCATGCGCACCCTGCCTCCATTAACCTCCCCCCCTCCCTCCCCGCCCATGCGCACCCTTCCTCCATTAACCTCCCCCCCTCCCTCCCCACCCATACGCACCCTTCCTCCCTTAACCTCCCCCCCTCCCTCCCCGCCCATGCGCACCCTTCCTCCATTAACCTCCCCCCCTCCCTCGCCGCCCATGCGCACCCTGCCTCCATTAACCTCCCCGCCTCCCTCCCCGCCCATGCGCACCCTTCCTCCATTAACCTCCCCCCCTCCCTCCCCGCCCATGCGCACCCTTCCTCCATTAACCTCCCCCCTCCCTCCCCCCTCCCTCCCCGCCCATGCGCACCCTTCCTCCATTAACCTCCCCCCCTCCCTCCCCGCCCATGCGCACCCTTCCTCCATTAACCTCCCCCCCTCCCTCCCCGCCCATGCGCACCCTTTCAATTCCCCCCCCCCACCCCCCCATTAACCTCCCCTGCTCCCTCCCCGCCCATGCGCACCCTTCCTCCATTAACCTCCCCCCCCTCCCTCCCCGCCCATGCGCACCCTTCCTCCATTAACCTCCCCCCCTCCCTCCCCGCCCATGCGCACCCTTCCTCCATTAACCTCCCCACCTCCCTCCCCGCCCATGCGCACCCTTCATCCATTAACCTCCCCCCCTCCCTCCCTGCCCATGCGCACCCTTCCTCCATTAACCTCCCCCCCTCCCTCCCCGCCCATAGCGCACCCTTCCTCCCCGCCCATGCGCACCCTTCCTCCATTAACCTCCCCCCCTCCCTCCCCGCCCATGCGCACCCTTCCTCCATTAACCTCCCCCCCTCCCTCCCTCCCCGCCCATGCGCACCCTTCCTCCATTAACCTCCCCCCCTCCCTCCCCGCCCATGCGCACCCTTCCTCCATTAACCTCCCCCCCTCCCTCCCTCCCCGCCCATGCGCACCCTTCCTCCATTAACCTCCCCCTCCCTCCCAGCCCATGCGCACCCTTCCTCCATTAACCTCCCCCCCTCCCTCCCCGCCCATGCGCACCCTTCCTCCATTAACCTCCCCCCCTCCCTCCCCGCCCATGTGCACCCTTCCTCCATTAACCTCCCCCCACTCCCTCCCCGCCCATGCGCACCCTTCCTCCATTAACCTCCCCCCCTCCCTCCCCGCCCATGCGCACCCTTCCTCCATTAACCTCCCTCCCCGCCCATGCGCACCCTTCCTCCATTAACCTCCCCCCTCCCTCCCCGCCCATGCGCACCCTTCCTCCATTAACCTCCCCCCCCTCCCTCCCCGCCCATGCGCACCCTTCCTCCATTAACCTCCCCCCCTCCCTCCCCACCCATACGCACCCTTCCTCCCCACCCATACGCACCCTTCCTCCCTTAACCTCCCCCCCTCCCTTCCCGCCCATGCGCACCCTTCCTCCATTAACCTCCCCCCCTCCCTCCCCGCCCATGCGCACCCTTCCTCCATTAACCCCCCCTTCCTCCCCGCCCATGCGCACCCTTCCTCCATTAACCTCCCCACCTCCCTCCCCGCCCATGCGCACCCTTCCTCCATTAACCTCCCCCCCTCCCTCCCCGCCCATGCGCACCCTTCCTCCATTAACCTCCCCACCTCCCTCCCCGCCCATGCGCACCCTTCCTCCATTAACCTCCCCCCCTCCCTCCCCGGCCCCACCCATGCGCACCCTTCCTCCATTAACCCCCCCTTCCTCCCCGCCCATGCGCACCCTTCCTCCATTAACCTCCCCACCTCCCTCCCCGCCCATGCGCACCCTTCCTCCATTAACCTCCCCCCCTCCCTCCCCGCCCATGCGCACCCTTCCTCCCCGCCCATGCGCACCCTTCCTCCATTAACCTCCCCCCCTCCCTCCCCGCCCATGCGCACCCTTCCTCCATTAACCTCCCCCCCTCCCTCCCTCCCCGCCCATGCGCACCCTTCCTCCATTAACCTCCCCACCTCCCTCCCCGCCCATGCGCACCCTTCCTCCATTAACCTCCCCCCTCCCTCCCCGCCCATGCGCACCCTTCCTCCATTAACCTCCCCCCCTCCCTCCCTCCCTCCCCGCCCATGCGCACCCTTCCTCCATTAACCTCCCCCCCTCCCTCCCTCCCTCCCCGCCCATGCGCACCCTTCCTCCATTAACCTCCCCCCCCCTCCCTCCCCGCCCATGCGCACCCTTCCTCCATTAACCTCCCCCCCTCCCTCCCCGCCCATGCGCACCCTTCCTCCATTAACCTCCCCCCCTCCCTCCCCGCCCATGCGCACCCTTCCTCCATTAACCTCCCCCCCTTCCTCCCCGCCCATGCGCACCCTTCCTCCATTAACCTCCCCACCTCCCTCCCCGCCCATGCGCACCCTTCATCCATTAACCTCCCCCCCTCCCTCCCTGCCCATGCGCACCCTTCCTCCATTAACCTCCCCCCCTCCCTCCCCGCCCATGCGCACCCTTCCTCCATTAACCTCCCCCCCTCCCTCCCCGCCCATGCGCACCCTTCCTCCATTAACCTCCCCCCCTCCCTCCCTCCCCGCCCATGCGCACCCTTCCTCCATTAACCTCCCCCCCCTCCCTCCCTCCCCGCCCATGCGCACCCTTCCTCCATTAACCTCCCCCTCCCTCCCAGCCCATGCGCACCCTTCCTCCATTAACCTCCCCCCCTCCCTCCCCGCCCATGCGCACCCTTCCTCCATTAACCTCCCCCCCTCCCTCCCCGCCCATGCGCACCCTTCCTCCATTCACCTCCCCCCACTCCCTCCCCGCCCATGCGCACCCTTCCTCCATTAACCTCCCCCCCTCCCTCCCCGCCCATGCGCACCCTTCCTCCATTAACCTCCCTCCCCGCCCATGCGCACCCTTCCTCCATTAACCTCCCCCCCTCCCTCCCCGCCCATGCGCACCCTTCCTCCATTAACCTCCCCCCCCTCCCTCCCCGCCCATGCGCACCCTTCCTCCATTAACCTCCCCCCCCTCCCTCCCCGCCCATGCGCACCCTTCCTCCATTAACCTCCCCCCCTCCCTCCCCACCCATACGCACCCTTCCTCCCTTAACCTCCCCCCCTCCCTTCCCGCCCATGCGCACCCTTCCTCCATTAACCTCCCCCCCTCCCTCCCCGCCCATGCGCACCCTTCCTCCATTAACCTCCCCCCCTCCCTCCCCGCCCATGCGCACCCTTCCTCCATTAACCTCCCCCCCTCCCTCCCTCCCTCCCCGCCCATGCGCACCCTTCCTCCATTAACCTCCCCCCCTCCCTCCCTCCCCGCCCATGCGCACCCTTCCTCCATTAACCTCCCCCCTCCCTCCCCGCCCATGCGCACCCTTCCTCCATTAACCTCCCCCCCTCCCTCCCCGCCCATGCGCACCCTTCCTCCATTAACCTCCCCCCCTCCCTCCCCGCCCATGCGCACCCTTCCTCCATTAACCTCCCCCCACTCCCTCCCCGCCCATGCGCACCCTTCCTCCATTAACCTCCCCCCCTCCCTCCCCGCCCATGCGCACCCTTCCTCCATTAACCTCCCTCCCCGCCCATGCGCACCCTTCCTCCATTAACCTCCCCCCCTCCCTCCCCGCCCATGCGCACCCTTCCTCCATTAACCTCCCCCCCTCCCTCCCCGCCCATGCGCACCCTTCCTCCATTAACCTCCCCCCCTCCCTCCCCGCCCATGCGCACCCTTCCTCCATTAACCTCCCCCCCTCCCTCCCCGCCCATGCGCACCCTTCCTCCATTAACCTCCCCCCCCTCCCTCCCCGCCCATGCGCACCCTTCCTCCATTAACCTCCCCCCCTCCCTCCCCGCCCATGCGCACCCTTCCTCCATTAACCTCCCCCCCTCCCTCCCCGCCCATGCGCACCCTTCCTCCATTAACCTCCCCCCCTCCCTCCCCGCCCATGCGCACCCTTCCTCCATTAACCTCCCCGCCTCCCTCCCCGCCCATGCGCACCCTTCCTCCATTAACCTCCCCCCCTCCCTCCCCGCCCATGCGCACCCTTCCTCCATTAACCTCCCCTTCTCCCTCCCCGCCCATGCGCACCCTTCCTCCATTAACCTCCCCCCCTCCCTCCCCGCCCATGCGCACCCTTCCTCCATTAACCTCCCCCCCTCCCTCCCCGCCCATGCGCACCCTTCCTCCATTAACCTCCCCCCCTCCCTCCCCGCCCATGCGCACCCTTCTTCCATTAACCTCCCCCCCTCCCTCCCCGCCCATGCGCACCCTTCCTCCATTAACCTCCCCCCCTCCCTCCCCGCCCATGCGCACCCTTCCTCCATTAACCTCCCCCCCTCCCTCCCCGCCCATGCGCACCCTTCCTCCATTAACCTCCCCCCCTCCCTCCCTCCCCGCCCATGCGCACCCTTCCTCCATTAACCTCCCCCCCTCCCTCCCTCCCCGCCCATGCGCACCCTTCCTCCATTAACCTCCCCCTCCCTCCCAGCCCATGCGCACCCTTCCTCCATTAACCTCCCCCCCTCCCTCCCCGCCCATGCGCACCCTTCCTCCATTAACCTCCCCCCCTCCCTCCCCGCCCATGCGCACCCTTCCTCCATTCACCTCCCCCCACTCCCTCCCCGCCCATGCGCACCCTTCCTCCATTAACCTCCCCCCCTCCCTCCCCGCCCATGCGCACCCTTCCTCCATTAACCTCCCTCCCCGCCCATGCGCACCCTTCCTCCATTAACCTCCCCCCCTCCCTCCCCGCCCATGCGCACCCTTCCTCCATTAACCTCCCCCCCCTCCCTCCCCGCCCATGCGCACCCTTCCTCCATTAACCTCCCCCCCCTCCCTCCCCGCCCATGCGCACCCTTCCTCCATTAACCTCCCCCCCTCCCTCCCCACCCATACGCACCCTTCCTCCCTTAACCTCCCCCCCTCCCTTCCCGCCCATGCGCACCCTTCCTCCATTAACCTCCCCCCCTCCCTCCCCGCCCATGCGCACCCTTCCTCCATTAACCTCCCCCCCTCCCTCCCCGCCCATGCGCACCCTTCCTCCATTAACCTCCCCCCCTCCCTCCCTCCCTCCCCGCCCATGCGCACCCTTCCTCCATTAACCTCCCCCCCTCCCTCCCTCCCCGCCCATGCGCACCCTTCCTCCATTAACCTCCCCCTCCCTCCCCGCCCATGCGCACCCTTCCTCCATTAACCTCCCCCCCTCCCTCCCCGCCCATGCGCACCCTTCCTCCATTAACCTCCCCCCCTCCCTCCCCGCCCATGCGCACCCTTCCTCCATTAACCTCCCCCCACTCCCTCCCCGCCCATGCGCACCCTTCCTCCATTAACCTCCCCCCCTCCCTCCCCGCCCATGCGCACCCTTCCTCCATTAACCTCCCTCCCCCGCCCATGCGCACCCTTCCTCCATTAACCTCCCCCCCTCCCTCCCCGCCCATGCGCACCCTTCCTCCATTAACCTCCCCCCCTCCCTCCCCGCCCATGCGCACCCTTCCTCCATTAACCTCCCCCCCTCCCTCCCCGCCCATGCGCACCCTTCCTCCATTAACCTCCCCCCCTCCCTCCCCGCCCATGCGCACCCTTCCTCCATTAACCTCCCCCCCCTCCCTCCCCGCCCATGCGCACCCTTCCTCCATTAACCTCCCCCCCTCCCTCCCCGCCCATGCGCACCCTTCCTCCATTAACCTCCCCCCCTCCCTCCCCGCCCATGCGCACCCTTCCTCCATTAACCTCCCCCCCTCCCTCCCCGCCCATGCGCACCCTTCCTCCATTAACCTCCCCGCCTCCCTCCCCGCCCATGCGCACCCTTCCTCCATTAACCTCCCCCCCTCCCTCCCCGCCCATGCGCACCCTTCCTCCATTAACCTCCCCTTCTCCCTCCCCGCCCATGCGCACCCTTCCTCCATTAACCTCCCCCCCTCCCTCCCCGCCCATGCGCACCCTTCCTCCATTAACCTCCCCCCCTCCCTCCCCGCCCATGCGCACCCTTCCTCCATTAACCTCCCCCCCTCCCTCCCCGCCCATGCGCACCCTTCTTCCATTAACCTCCCCCCCTCCCTCCCCGCCCATGCGCACCCTTCCTCCATTAACCTCCCCCCCTCCCTCCCCGCCCATGCGCACCCTTCCTCCATTAACCTCCCCCCCTCCCTCCCCCCCCCCCCCGCCCATGCTCACCCTTCCTCCATTAACCTCCCCCCCTCCCTCCCCGCCCATGCGCACCCTTCCTCCATTAACCCCCCCCCTCCCTCCCCACCCATGCGCACCCTTCCTCCATTAACCCCCCCCCTCCCTCCCCACCCATGCGCACCCTTCCTCCATTAACCTCCCCCCCTCCCTCCCCGCCCATGCGCACCCTTCCTCCATTAACCTCCCCCCCTCCCTCCCCGCCCGGCGCTCATGCGCACCCTTCCTCCATTAACCTCCCTCCCCCCTCCCTCCCCGCCCATGCGCACCCTTCCTCCATTAACCTCCCCCCCTCCCTCCCCGCCCATGCGCACCCTTCCTCCATTAACCTCCCCCCCTCCCTCCCCGCCCATGCGCACCCTTCCTCCATTAACCTCCCCGCCTCCCTCCCCGCCCATGCGCACCCTTCCTCCATTAACCTCCCCCCCTCCCTCCCCGCCCATGCGCACCCTTCCTCCATTAACCTCCCCCCCTCCCTCCCCGCCCATGCGCACCCTTCCTCCATTAACCTCCCCCCCTCCCTCCCTCCCCGCCCATGCGCACCCTTCCTCCATTAACCTCCCCACCTCCCTCCCCGCCCATGCGCACCCTTCCTCCATTAACCTCCCCCCCTCCCTCCCCGCCCATGCGCACCCTTCCTCCATTAACCTCCCCCCCTCCCTCCCTCCCTCCCCGCCCATGCGCACCCTTCCTCCATTAACCTCCCCCCCTCCCTCCCTCCCTCCCCGCCCATGCGCACCCTTCCTCCATTAACCTCCCCCCCCCCTCCCTCCCCGCCCATGCGCACCCTTCCTCCATTAACCTCCTCCCCTCCCTCCCCGCCCATGCGCACCCTTCCTCCATTAACCTCCCCCCCTCCCTCCCCGCCCATGCGCACCCTTCCT
The DNA here is from genome assembly GCF_964187855.1 of Myxine glutinosa. Classification (NCBI taxonomy): domain Eukaryota; kingdom Metazoa; phylum Chordata; class Myxini; order Myxiniformes; family Myxinidae; genus Myxine; species Myxine glutinosa. Next base: position 14,538 of record NW_027616697.1, read on the forward strand.
CCATTAACCTCCCCCCCTTCCTCCCCGCCCATGCGCACCCTTCCTCCATTAACCTCCCCACCTCCCTCCCCGCCCATGCGCACCCTTCATCCATTAACCTCCCCCCCTCCCTCCCTGCCCATGCGCACCCTTCCTCCATTAACCTCCCCCCCCTCCCTCCCCGCCCATGCGCACCCTTCCTCCATTAACCTCCCCCCCTCCCTCCCCGCCCATGCGCACTCCTTCCTCCATTAACCTCCCCCCCTCCCTCCCTCCCCGCCCATGCGCACCCTTCCTCCATTAACCTCCCCCCCTCCCTCCCTCCCCGCCCATGCGCACCCTTCCTCCATTAACCTCCCCCTCCCTCCCAGCCCATGCGCACCCTTCCTCCATTAACCTCCCCCCCTCCCTCCCCGCCCATGCGCACCCTTCCTCCATTAACCTCCCCCCCTCCCTCCCCGCCCATGCGCACCCTTCCTCCATTCACCTCCCCCCACTCCCTCCCCGCCCATGCGCACCCTTCCTCCATTAACCTCCCCCCCTCCCTCCCCGCCCATGCGCACCCTTCCTCCATTAACCTCCCTCCCGCCCATGCGCACCCTTCCTCCATTAACCTCCCCCCCTCCCTCCCCGCCCATGCGCACCCTTCCTCCATTAACCTCCCCCCCCTCCCTCCCCGCCCATGCGCACCCTTCCTCCATTAACCTCCCCCCCCTCCCTCCCCGCCCATGCGCACCCTTCCTCCATTAACCTCCCCCCTCCCTCCCCACCCATACGCACCCTTCCTCCCTTAACCTCCCCCCCTCCCTTCCCGCCCATGCGCACCCTTCCTCCATTAACCTCCCCCCCTCCCTCCCCGCCCATGCGCACCCTTCCTCCATTAACCTCCCCCCCTCCCTCCCCGCCCATGCGCACCCTGCCTCCATTAACCTCCCCCCCTCCCTCCCTCCCTCCCCGCCCATGCGCACCCTTCCTCCATTAACCTCCCCCCCTCCCTCCCTCCCCGCCCATGCGCACCCTTCCTCCATTAACCTCCCCCTCCCTCCCCGCCCATGCGCACCCTTCCTCCATTAACCTCCCCCCCTCCCTCCCCGCCCATGCGCACCCTTCCTCCATTAACCTCCCCCCCTCCCTCCCCGCCCATGCGCACCCTTCCTCCATTAACCTCCCCCCACTCCCTCCCCGCCCATGCGCACCCTTCCTCCATTAACCTCCCCCCCTCCCTCCCCGCCCATGCGCACCCTTCCTCCATTAACCTCCCCCCCTCCCTCCCCGCCCATGCGCACCCTTCCTCCATTAACCTCCCCCCCTCCCTCCCCGCCCATGCGCACCCTTCCTCCATTAACCTCCCCCCTCCCTCCCCGCCCATGCGCACCCTTCCTCCATTAACCTCCCCCCCCTCCCTCCCCGCCCATGCGCACCCTTCCTCCATTAACCTCCCCCCCTCCCTCCCCGCCCATGCGCACCCTTCCTCCATTAACCTCCCCCCCTCCCTCCCCGCCCATGCGCACCCTTCCTCCATTAACCTCCCCCCCTCCCTCCCCGCCCATGCGCACCCTTCCTCCATTAACCTCCCCGCCTCCCTCCCCGCCCATGCGCACCCTTCCTCCATTAACCTCCCCCCCTCCCTCCCCGCCCATGCGCACCCTTCCTCCATTAACCTCCCCTTCTCCCTCCCCGCCCATGCGCACCCTTCCTCCATTAACCTCCCCCCCCTCCCCTCCCCGCCCATGCGCACCCTTCCTCCATTAACCTCCCCCCCTCCCTCCCCGCCCATGCGCACCCTTCCTCCATTAACCTCCCCCCCTCCCTCCCCGCCCATGCGCACCCTTCCTCCATTAACCTCCCCCCCTCCCTCCCCGCCCATGCGCACCCTTCCTCCATTAACCTCCCCCCCTCCCTCCCCGCCCATGCGCACCCTTCCTCCATTAACCTCCCCCCCTCCCTCCCCCCCCCCGCCCATGCTCACCCTTCCTCCATTAACCTCCCCCCCCCTCCCTCCCCGCCCATGCGCACCCTTCCTCCATTACCCCCCCCTCCCTCCCCACCCATGCGCACCCTTCCTCCATTAACCCCCCCCTCCCTCCCCACCCATGCGCACCCTTCCTCCATTAACCTCCCCCCCTCCCTCCCCGCCCATGCGCACCCTTCCTCCATTAACCTCCCCCCTCCCTCCCCGCCCGCGCCCATGCGCACCCTTCCTCCATTAACCTCCCTCCCCCCTCCCTCCCCGCCCATAGCGCACCCTTCCTCCATTAACCTCCCCCCCTCCCTCCCCGCCCATGCGCACCCTTCCTCCATTAACCTCCCCCCCTCCCTCCCCGCCCATGCGCACCCTTCCTCCATTAACCTCCCCCCCTCCCTCCCCGCCCATGCGCACCCTTCCTCCATTAACCTCCCCCCCTCCCTCCCCGCCCATGCGCACCCTTCCTCCATTAACCTCCCCCCCTCCCTCCCCGCCCATGCGCACCCTTCCTCCATTAACCTCCCCCCCTCCTCCCCGCCCATGCGCACCCTTCCTCCATTAACCTCCCCCCCTCCCTCCCCCCCTCCCTCCCCGCCCATGCGCACCCTTCCTCCATTAACCTCCCCCCCTCCCTCCCCGCCCATGCGCACCCTTCCTCCATTAACCTCCCTCCCCCCTCCCTCCCCGCCCATGCGCACCCTTCCTCCATTAACCTCCCCCCCTCCCTCCCCCGCCCATGCGCACCCTTCCTCCATTAACCTCCCCCCCCTCCCTCCCCGCCCATGCGCACCCTTCCTCCATTAACCTCCCCCCCCTCCCCTCCTCCCCGCCCATGCGCACCCTTCCTCCATTAACCTCCCCCCCTCCCTCCCCGCCCATGCGCACCCTTCCTCCATTAACCTCCCCCCCTCCCTCCCCGCCCATGCGCACCCTTCCTCCATTAACCTCCCCCCCTCCCTCCCCGCCCATGCGCACCCTTCCTCCATTAACCTCCCCCCCTCCCTCCCCGCCCATGCGCACCCTTCCTCCATTAACCTCCCCCCCTCCCTCCCCGCCCATGCGCACCCTTCCTCCATTAACCTCCCCCCCTCCCTCCCCGCCCATGCGCACCCTTCCTCCATTAACCTCCCCCCCTCCCTCCCCGCCCATGCGCACCCTTCCTCCATTAACCTCCCCCCCTCCCTCCCCGCCCATGCGCACCCTTCCTCCATTAACCTCCCCCCCCTCCCTCCCCACCCATACGCACCCTTCCTCCCTTAACCTCCCCCCCTCCCTTCCCGCCCATGCGCACCCTTCCTCCATTAACCTCCCCCCCCTCCCCCCCCTCCATCCCCGCCCATGCGCACCCCTTCCTCCATTAACCTCCCCCTCCATCCCCGCACATGCGCACCCTTCCTCCAGTAACCCCCTCCTCCCTCCCCACCCATGCGCACCCTTCCTCCCTTAACCCCCCCTCCCTCCCCACCCATGCGCACCCTTCCTCCATTAACCCCCCCTCCGTCCCCACCCATGCGCACCCTTCCTCCATTAACCCCCCCCTCCCTCCCCACCCATGCGCACCTTCCTCCATTAACCCCCCCTCCCTCCCCGGCCCCACCCATGCGCACCCTTACTCCATTAACCCCCCCTCCCTCCCCACCCATGCGCACCCTTCCTCCATTAACCCCCCCCCCCTCCCTCCCCACCCATGTGCACCGTTCCTCCATTAACCCCCCCCCCCTCCCTCCCTCCCCACCCATGCGCACCCTTTCTCCATTAACCCCCCCTCCCTCCCCACCCATGCGCACCCTTCCTCCATTAACCCCCCCCTCCCTCCCTCCCTCCCCACCCATGCGCACCCTTCCTCCATTAATCCCCCCCTCCCTCCCCACTAATGCGCACCCTTCCTCCATTAACCCCCCCCTCCCTCCCCACCCATGCGCACCCTTCCTCCATTAACCCCCCCCCCTCCCTCCCCACCCATGCGCACCCTTCCTCCATTAACCCCCCCCCCTCCGTCCCCACCCATGCGCACCCTTCCTCCATTAATCCCCCCCCGCCCATGCGCACCCCTTCCTCCATTAACCCCCCCCCCCCCTCCTCCCCGCCCATGCGCACCCTTCCTCCAAGCGTTTGCATAAGTTTGCATAAGTTTTTGCATAATAAGGTTAATGAGTTTTGCTTTTAGGAAGTGTCCACACTGTTACCAAGTTACAAGTAACACAATAATAAACATATGTCACCCACAGGGTGAACCGTATCTTGCCAAAATGTGAAAATTACGTTTTTTCGTCATGACGTCATCAAATGACGTCATAGCGTCAAACTGTTTACAGATCTGGGAAGCACTCATCAAGGGCATTCATATGAGGTATTACTCGATATGGTACCTACGATTTCAAAATTTGACCTTGGGGTCAATAATTTTCGACCTCCAGCGCTAACCATGAAGGTCAAGGCCGATCGCCACCAAAAACTAATCAGCTGAGCGCCGGACCATATACTAGATTCCCATGAAGTTTGGAGACGATCCGATCAAAGTTACTCAAAAAATAAGGGTTTCGTTGACCTCCATGATTGACCGCAAAGTGACCTTGACCTTTGACCTTGACCTTCAAAATTTTGTGTGCTGAAGGGTATCTCTATAGGACTCTGATATGCGAAGTTACAGGAGTTTCCAATAATAACTGTGGTCTACAGAGTGATCTAAACGTGAAAAAAAAATGATTAACCACAAACAAAAAAACAAACAAACAAACAGACAAACATACAAACATACAAGCTGACTAATACATCTTGCAAAAACTTCGTTTTGGCAAGATAATGAAATTGTAATACAAGTAGCAAGTAATAAAATGTATTTTTTTTTTCCAAATACTCAGCATAAGTTTTGATGTCTTGTGTTAATCTGCTTCATTACCTCGGCCACCAAAGTTGGATGGAGGTTAGGTTTTCACCCCTGTCTGTTTGTCTGTGAACAAGATATCTCAACAGGTTGTCGACGGATTCAGACGAAATTTGGCAGAGTGGTAGCGTATGTGACGAGGACGATTGGATTCGATTTTGGTGAAGATCCGGATTCGGATCCGGCTATTATAATTTTTTAAGTGATTCTTCGCCATTGGGAGATAGGGCCCAAGACGATACATAGCAGGATATCTCAAAAAGTTCTGGACGGATTCGGACGAAGCTTGATGGAGAGGTTGGGTGTGTGACAAGGACAAATAGATTCGGTTTTGATGAATATTTGAATCTGGATTCGGATATGATAATTATTTAATTTTTAAGTGATTCTTCACCATTGAGAGATTGGGCGAGTAGCGATTTATAAACATGATATATAAATTGAATAAACATAGGGGCAATACCACTGGCACTCACCTGGTAGAATATACAGTGCACTACACTGCCTAAAGGTATTTTAAACCAATTTCAATGGCTGCTTGAAGACAAGGCAGTATGTCGAATCATACTAACATAATCAAAAGACTTTAAACAAACAAACAAAAAAAAATCACCGATTATGGGGGGCAAACCTACCCTCCATCCCCACCCCCCCCCCCCCCCCCACCTCCTATACCTCCTCAGACCCCAATTTTCCTAATTCCTTGAACAAACATTGCTACATCACGGGTGATTAAGGTTGTGGTGAAGTTTCATTGAAATCGTGTATGTAGTTTCAGAGCATAGAGCAAATACCTACTTTGGGGGAGGGAGGGCAACATTCCTTTTGTTTTATCGCAACATTTTATAGCAACAACATTCCTTTTGTTTTTGTTTTATAGGGACATAATATTGATTTATAGCTTTTGTTTTCATGGAGCAGTCAGACATGGCAACTGGTGTCAGAAGTCTTTGCATCCGATGAGTCCGTGAGCACAGACTGTCTGAGCCGGATGGTCTAAGATCCCAACTGATGGCCAAATGATCTTTTGATTTACTGCGTTCTATGACTTACGATTCCCCAAATAACGTTCCAATAAAAGCCGAACCTGGTCCTTAAATGTGTGGGAGGCAAAACGTTGCTTGTAAACCCATAGGCTCTGCCATAAAGTCAAATAAAGCTCTTTACAAGTCACTACCTGAGTTGTTCATTCAGCCTTCCTGTTAGCAACCGTCTCTTTGTGCGCAATGCATTCTTTCCCATAGCTATCCTTGTTCTTATTCCTTTGTTGCACCTTCCATCTGCAGATATTATGCTCCCTAAATACTTGGATTATTGCACCAGTTCTCATTCTTTTCCTTCTATGAATATTTATTGGCAATTTTGAGATATGCATCACTTTGGTTTTGCTAATGTTCACTTTCATTCCAAAGTTCATGCCTTCTTTTACTAGTCCATCGACTAAATCTTGGAATCCTTTTTCTGTACTTGCGACAAGTGCTTCGTCATCTGAAAATCGAACTGGTGTTACCATTCACGAGTTCGCATCAGTTGTCACAGCAGAATGCTCATGCAGTGCCCTCTGCAGGTCAGAGCAGGAATTTGGTCGGGATGCTGACGAAAGCTCACCTACTCTTAACGAGGGACATCATGTGATCTTTCACATGTAATACTGGCATATGGTGCACTGTGTTTAATGTTCAACCGAAGGAAGGCACACACATTGATGTCTCGTCTTGCCTTCGAATCACCAAGGTGACAGATAAACAGCTCGGCTGAGCTGGGAACCATGGAAGGCAGGCTGGCACAAGATCTGCCAGCAACCCTCTTGTGGTGAAATTGCCAAAATCTAGGCTCTCTACTCACCTTCACTCCTTCATTCCTCTTTTCTCCCACCTCTGGAACAAACTCCCTCACTCCCTTCAATCCCACTCCTCCCTCCAGGTCTTTAAAACAGCTGTTCACCACCACCTATCTTCCCCCATGCAAAACCTTGATCTTTTCTACCCCAGTTTATTCACCCCAGATCCACTTTTTTGAAATACCGACTTCTTTCCTGGAAGTTCTAGCATTGTCCATGTGTTTTATACCTTTCCCACCTCCCCCCTCCATTCCCATGCCTCCTCCCCACAAGCCCTCTCCCTCCGACAGATCTCCCGATGTCTCTGTTCTCTTCTGTTGTACTTATGTGCTTCCCCCTCTCTCCCCATCTTGTCTCCCGCTCCCTTTATTGTATGTTTTGTGTGCTTTTTTGTTTTTTTTTGTGATTGATGTTAGCTCTTACATGAGCCTCGATCTTGTATACAAAAAAACTCAGGCTAGACAGCTCAGAGGTGAGTGTGCGTACCTCGAGGAACTCCTACGAACACGACCTGCACTCACCTTACTATCATCGTCTGTATTCACACCCTAAACTCACTCACCCCACATTCCCCACTGCAGATTCCTTTCACAAAACATAACCAACTTTGATCTGCAAATCTTTACCTCCACCACCGAAGGTGAATGGAGGTTATGTTTTTACGCCTTTCTGTTTGTTACTGGGCAAACTCGAAGATTTTTTATTATATTGGTTGGTGTTGTGCGTTATTCTGTTTTTCTGTTTGTCTGTCAATCGCCTACAGGTTACAATTTTAAACCGATCTTCACAAATCTTCACCAGATGGTAGAGTTGGTAATAAGGAAGAAGCCTATTGATTTTGAGCTCAATGATCATATTGAGGTCGAATTTCTAAAATTGACATTTTTCATCCGATTGACTTTAAAGTTGAGCAGCATTTGCATATTGACTCATTGAATTGGGAAACAAACTATTTTTGAGTTCAAAAGGTCATCCCAAGGTCAAACTCCTAAAATCATCATTTTTCATCATATTGACCCGAGCTTTGATGAAGATCGTGAATTTTAATCTTGATGAAATGGACAATTTGATGTGTCCATGGAAACTTATTTTGGGGAGGAGGGTGGATTTTGCAAGTATCGTGATCTGCATGACGTCTTTCTTGTCTGTCTGTCTGTGAACAGGATCTCAAAAAGTTGTGGATAAATTCGGACGAAATTTGGTGGAGACCTTTGTTTGGTATGTGACAAGGACGAGATGATTAGATTTTGGTGAAGATCTGGATCTGATCATTTTTAAAGTGATTCTTCACCATTGAGAGATCGGGCACGATATCTCAAAAAGTTGTGGACGGATTATGACAAAACTAGGTGGACGAGTTGTTTTGGCGACAAGAACAAGCCGATTGGATTTGGGTTCAGGTCCGAATCCAGATCTGTCCTATCAGTGGGATACAAACTGTGAACTGTTCAACCTGGTGGAGGTATGCTCTCCACCGAGTGCCGTTCTAGTTCGGATATGTTTTAACAACTAAAGGAATGACAAAATCAATCCAGAACTTGATGTGCTCAGAGATAACTGTCACCCTCACATCCACCGATTCAGATGAATCCCTGAATACACTCCAATCTGTACAATCAAAATGTGGCTACTCGGTAATATCCATGCTCCAAACATGGAGTAACGGTTTCACACCTTTCCAGTTTCTGCTCATAATATGGAAGTAAAATAATGTTATTGTGGTCGGAGTTTCCCAGCTAAGGAATAGATTTTTGGGATACACTAGCACATTTATGGCATGGCATATATGAAAGGCATGAGAAGCAAGGACAAGCTGACATTTCGAGCATAAGCCCCTTTATCAGAGCTTAACACACTTCATCTTCTGTCAATTCATAAAATAACCCTTCGTGTTTTTCTTTGGGGGAAAAGGAAACTCAAACTCATTGAAATGCTAGTAAAATTTCCATTTTTGGAAATCAGCCAACATCACCGCTTTGCACAAAAAAGGTGCAAAAACAGATCCTAGCAACTACAGACCAATCAGCCTTCTCCCAATTATCAGCAAAGTCATGGAATCCATCATTGCTTCGGATATGAAATCTTTCCTCTTCTCCAATGGCTTGATCTCTGATCATCAATTTGGTTTCAGACCAGGTCACTCTACTCTGGACATGCTGCTTCTGCTGTCTCAACAATGGATGGAGGTCCTCAATGCCAAGCAGGAAATTAGAGCTGTCTCCCTCGACATATCACATGCCTTCGATACGGTCTGGCACCCCGCTCTGCTCACCAAACTCTCCTCCTTTGGTATCCATGGAAATCTCCACGCATGGCTGGCGGACTTCCTCTCTAGTCGTCGTCAACGTGTGGCCCTGAATGGGTTTCTCTCATCTCCTCTTCCTGTTCAGGCTGGAGTTCCCCAAGGCAGTGTTCTGGGCCCTGTGCTTTTTCTGGTCTTCATCAATGATCTCTCTGACTCTCTTGAAAATCCTCTCTATCTCTTTGCTGATGACTCCACTCTCTGCCGCTCCATTCCTCATCCCTCAGATCGGCAGTCTGCAGCCTCCTCACTCTCTGCAGACCTGGACAAAATCACAGACTGGGCAAACAAGTGGAACATGTCTTTCAATCCTGACAAATCTCACACTCTTACGATGTCTCTCCGAAAAGACCGACTGGACAACCCTCCCATCTACTTTCTGAATAATCCTCTCCAAGAAGTTCTGTCACTCAAGCTTTTGGGTCTCACTATCTGCCATGATCTTTCCTGGGAAAACCACATTTCCAAGCTGGCCTCCAAAGCCAGTCGCCGACTGGGCATCCTCCGTCGTGCGAAGTCCTTCCTTGGCAAACCTGAGCTCCTCACCACATACAAGGCTTTCATCCGCAGCTCAATGGAGTACTGCTCTCCCCTCTGGGCTGGTCCTCCTGCCTCACACCTAGCTCGTCTTCATGCTGTTGAAACCAAAGCGTTCAGAATCATTGGAATCTCCCGCGATGATGCTATCTCCGAAGGCCTTTCACTTAATCACCTCAGGCAGGTTGGGGGTCTTTCCGTCTTCTACCGACTCCTCTCCGACCTTGCTCCCCCAGGTCTCTCTGGGCTCTGTCCCCCAAATATTCCTGCAGGTCGCACAAGATCTGCCTGCAACCCTCTTATGGTTAAACTGCCAAAATCAAGAGTCTCTGCTCACCTTCACTCCTTCATTCCTCTTTTCTCCCGCCACTGGAACAAACTCCCTCAGTCTGTTCAATCCCACTCCTCCCTCCAGGTCTTTAAAACGGCTGTTCACCACCATCTCTTATCGTCCCCAATCCAAAACCTTGATCTTTTCTACCCCCGCTAATTTCACCCAAAACCACTTTTTTGAGGTGACTTTTGACTTCTTTCCTGGAAGTCCTTGGTGTCCTTGCGTTTTATACCCATCCTGCCTCCCCCCAGGCCCTCTGCCTCCCACACATCTCCCGATGTCCCTGCCCTCAAATGTTGTGTTTGTGTGCTTCCTCCCCTTCTCTCCCCATCTTGTCGACCGCTCCCCTTTTTATATACTTTGTTTGCTTGTTTGTTTGATTTGTTTGTTTGATAAATGTTAGCTCTTTCACGAGCCTCGACTCTGTACACAAAAAAAAAGAAGAAAAAAAAGTAGAATCTTCAGTACAATTCAGATACACAGGACTGCTTATTTATAATTTTTATTCATATTTCGAAGCATTCCTGTCTTTGCCAATGCTCTTGGAGCCATCATCAAAAAACATTTTAATACTGTAATTGTCAGCTATTCAATACGTTAAACATCTTTGACAATTAGAGTCGTTAAAAGTATGCAATTCAATGGATTAAGGTTTCTGAAGCCCCAATGTGTCACCAAATTTAAAGCATAGCAATCATACAAACCAAAAATTTTAAATAGTGCATACCAACAGCCAAAGTGTTAAATTCAGAAAGCATACAAGATAAAGGAGAATAAAGATAAATAATCACAATAGCGAGATTGTGTGCACAGAGGAAGAGCTCTGCAGGTCAAGTATATCTTCTGCAGGTTCAAAGGTCAAGGCAAGAAAACCTGTGAAAATTCCATGAGTCAAAAAAATTTTGGAAAATAAAACTCGGCACAGACAACCAAGATATGAGTCTATGATATGATATCTCAAGATATGAGATATGAGTCATTGTTATAATCCAGCAGGATTCACCATCCCTGCTGGATTATAACATGAATAGCTTTGGACAAAACTTAGAGGTGGACACAACACAAGTTCAACAACCATTAACATCTTTAGAGCCGAAGCAGCATATTTGTTGTTGTTGTTGTTTCGTCCTGCAGAGTTCTCACAAAACAAGCCCACGGCATGGAGACAGCCGATCGATCTCTCAGGAGCGACACAGAGATCCTCCACATGCGAGATGTTGAACCCACGCGTTCACAAAGTCAGGGCCATGACAGAGTTAGACAGACAGAGAGAGACAGAGAGAATAAAGAGAGGGAGAGAGAGACAAAAGGGAAAGGGCCGGTCCACGGGCACCGATTGGCAGTCTGGCCGTGACCACACTGCCATGACAATGGTGAGATTTGGTCGAAATGATGGAAGATTTGGCCCACAAATGGAAGATTTGGTGTGATGGTACAACCACCGCGAAGAGGCGCCCCCGATAGTTGTAACAGTATAGTTGATTCCTTCGCTGGCGATGGACACCTCAGACAAAACAGATGGACACGTCATGCAGGTCATGCGCTTCCACTCCGTTTGGAGAAACAAAACAAAGCAGCAGCCTTATGACATTGGACACTGTCTGCCACTGCACCCCAGTGAGGTTGACGAGTCTCAAATCCTCAAGATCGCCTTGCACACAAACTCACAAACAGTGGGGAGAAAATCAATCAAAACGTGGTGTGGGACACAAGGCAGGTTCAAAAGGTGCATGGAATTGCTGAAATACAAAAGGTACATGGAAATATATATATTTACATATACATATATTTATACATAGCATTTTGTGCTGACAATTACAACGACAAACACCGACTTCGGCATTTTTTGTGATGTGAGCTTAATTCTCAAAAAATTACTTCTCAATGGTACAAAAATCAACTTCATTAAAGATGAAATTGCCAGCACAAGAACTGCCAGCAACCCTCTTCTGGGGAAATTGCCAAAATAAAGACTCTCTGCTCACCTTCACTCTTTCATTCCTCTTCTCTCCCACCTCTGGAACAAACTCCCTCACTCTCTTCAATCCCTCTCCTCCCTCCAGGTCTTCAAAACAGCTGTTCACCACCATCTCTTGTCTTCCCCCATCCAAAACCTTGATCTTTTCTACAACCGTTAATATACCCCAAATCCACCTCTTTCAATCTCCGACTTCATTCCTGAAATTCCTAGTAGTGTCAATTTGTTTTATACAGTGTACCCCTTCCCACCCCCTCCCCCCCCCCTCCCCCCCCCCCCTCCAGCCCTCTCCCTTCCACAGATCTCCCGATGTCCCTGTTCTATAATGTTGTTGTGCATGTGTGCTTCCCTCTCTCTCCCCATCTTGTCTCTCCCTGCCTTTATTATATTTTATTTGCGAATGTGTGTTTAATGTGCCAGCTCTTACATGAGCTTGTATACAAAAAAAACAAAACGTTAATGTGCCTTAAATGATTTGAAAAAATAAATGATCCATCATAACATTCCATATTTTGATGTTTAAGAAACTTTACATGTTTAAAATTTTGAAAAGATTCCAGTTATAAATTTATTTACCATTCCTACATTCTTCCAAAAATACATTCACTTGTTGTAAACATGTATTGTGTCATCTCGGATTAAAAACAATAATTGCACCATAATATTGTAATAAATTCTCAGCATGTTGCGTTGAACCTAGTGAAACAAAACCTGATGAAATCCTTGCGATTGTGTGCCAGTAAACATTTAATGTTACATAAAATTTAGACAAATATTACTTTCCAATTACAGCATGTAAAAATATTATCAAAACGATTCTAAAGAGCTTACATTACATTACAATCAATTAGGTTATGACTAATTGATCAAATACTATCCTCTTGGGACGTGGAATATGATGGAAACAAAGGAAAACAAGACACACAAATATAGTTAAATTATTCAATTAAAGTTTTTTTAGTCATTTTCGAGAAAGAAGTAAACTATTATGAATATGCTCACATACCTGAACCAACCTTTTGGCCCACAATGAAAGAAAAAGTGCCAAATACATGTAATGCATGTCACAATAGTCACCTTTGAAGAGGAATTTCAATTTTAATGCAAAAATATTTTGTACAGACCATTTCAATGACAAAGGTTTAACCTTGGGAATCAATTTCAAAGAAAATGGAAATATTCTATAACAAGGATATTACATAATATGAAGGAGTGTTTTGCAAAACAACTATCAAAATTGTATCATTCTTATTCACCATCAAAATTTAACTCCTGAGCAAAGCAATCACCTCCATGAATATTTTTGAGTGATGATGTGCTTATTCATTGCAATTGAAAAGGAATATGGTGCAAATTATTTGAACAATAACTTAATGATATTGCACAACCTTGTTGGTGTTATTGTCAATGAATCGAATTTTAAAATTCTGATGTGGGAGCATAAACTTCACCTGTAATAAAACTTTAATAATTGCTCTTTGACAATGATTCTTTTAATGATACACAATATCTGCCATATTGTTTATCCATCACTTTTCCACTCATAGGAGATGCCTTATTTCATCTTTGTTTTTTAAAAGCACAGCATAATACTTAATAGGAATAAAATCACAGCATTTTATGGTGGGCCTCACAAAACAACACCCAAATTAAATCCTAACTTAATTATATGCCACTTAAGCAAAAAAATTTAAACACTTCACGTAAAATAGACAAGCTATAACTTTACTCGAGGATGCATGCCTTGGGTCCAATACACCCGGTTGCCATTGAAATTCCCATAGAAGGCCTCAAGCCATGCATCCTATGGGGTGCAGACATAATGATAACTTGCATAATAATCAGTTTGGTTATAGCTAAATTTTTCAGAAAATAATGTCCTCTTAGAGTATGGAATTTGAAGTACACAAACATAGAAAGTTGCTCAACATGTGGTTAAATTCTGTAATTATTCGAGATAATGAGAAAACAATTTCTTTATGCTTATGCATCATTTTTCTGGGTTCATATTTATACCGTAGTTTATTTTACACAATTAAAGTACCGATCCTGGGTTCATATTGAAACCTCAGTTAATTTACACAATTAAAGTACTGATCCTGGCTTGATATTGATAACTTCGTTCATTTTACAAGATTAAGTACCGATATGGGGTTCATTCTTCATATGGGTACTATCACTTATTTTACACAATGTAAACACTGATCTTGGGGTCATTTTACACAAAGAAAATCAAAATCCTGCGTTCATATTGATGCCTTCATTAATTTTACACCAGTAATGTTCCGATCTCATGTTTGTATTGATACCTTCGTTCATTTTACACAATGAAAGTACCGATCCTGTGTTCATAATCATATCTTAGTTCATTTTACACAATTAAAGTACCGATCATGGCTTGATATTGATAATATAATTTCGTTCATTTTACACGATTAAAGTACCGATCTTGGGTTAATTCTTCATATTGGTACCATCATTTATTTTACACAATGAAAATACTGATCTTGGGTTCATATAAGTACCTTAGTTGATTATTATAATGCTTTAATATTATAATGCTTTGATTATTTACCTATTTATTTTTGTATTTTTGCACTTGTTTTTTGTACTCTATCAAAGCGTCTTTGGGCTTCTTGAAAAGCGCTAAATAAAATAAATGTATTATTATTATTATTATTAGTTCATTTTAAACAATGAAATTACTGATCGTGGGGTCATATTGATATCTTTGTTCATTTCAAACAATTAAAGTACCAATCCTCAGTTCATATTGATACCTTTGTTCATTTTACACAAATAAAGTATCGATTTTGGGTTCATATTGATACATTTTTTCATTTCACATCATAAAGTACCGATCCTGGGTTCATATTGATACCTTCGTTAATTTTACACAATTAAAGTACCGATCTTGTGTTTATATTGATACCTTCGTTCATTTTACACGATGAAAGTACCGATCCTGTGTCCATAATCATATCTTAGTTCATTTTACACAATTAAAGTACCGATCATGGCTTGATATTGATAATTTAGTTCATTTTACACAATGAAAGTACCGATCTTGTGTTCATAAACATATCTTCGTTCATTTTACACAATTAAAGTACCGATCATGGCTTGATATTGATAATTTAGTCCATTTTACACGATTAGAGTTCCCGATCTTGGGTTCATTCTTCATATTGGTACCATCATTTATTTTACACAATGAAAATACTGATCTTGGGTTCATATAAGTACCTTAGTTCATTTTAAACAATTAAATTACTGATCTTGGGGTCATATTGATACCTTTGTTTATTTCAAACAATTAAAGTACCAATCCTCAGTTCATATTGAAACCTCAATTAATTTACACAATTAAAGTACCGATCCTGGCTTGATATTGATAATTTAGTTCATTTTACACAATGAAAGTACCGATCTTGTGTTCATAATAATATCTTCGTTCATTTTACACAATGAATGTACCAATCCTGTGTTCATAATCATATCTTAGTTCATTTTACACAATGAAAGTACCGATCTTGTGTTCATAATCATATCTTCGTTCATTTTACACAATTAAAGTACCGATCATGGCTTGATATTGATAATTTAGTCCATTTTACACGATTAGAGTTCCCGATCTTGGGTTCATTCTTCATATTGGTACCATCATTTATTTTACACAATGAAAATACTGATCTTGGGTTCATATAAGTACCTTAGTTCATTTTAAACAATTAAATTACTGATCTTGGGGTCATATTGACACCTTTGTTTATTTCAAACAATTAAAGTACCAATCCTCAGTTCATATTGATACCTTTGTTAATTTTACATCAATAAAGTACCGATTTTGGGTTCATATTGAGACATTTTTTTCATTTCACATCATAAAAGTACCGATCCTGGGTTCATATTGATACCTTAGTTCATTTTATGCAATTAAAATCAAAATCCTGGGTTCATATTGATACCTTAGTTCATTTTATGCAATTAAAATCAAAATCCTGGGGTCATATTTATACCTTCGTTAATTTCACACAATTAAAGTACCGATCCTGGGTTCATATTGAAACCTCAGTTAATTTGCACAACTAAAGTACCGATCATGGCTTGATATTGATAATGTTGCGGATATGAGGACTGTATTTTTTTTGATTGTGTTGTATTGTGGTAAATTGGTGATGAATAGTGCTTGAGTCTGCGCCTCCTGCCTCCGGAGCTGTGTAAAGGTCAAAAGGGCGTCCCATAATTAGTCCACAAGCATACACGTCAGCCAATAATAGAATACCCCTGTTCGATAGTTATATCTTATTCTGTGTTTTAGGGTAAGGCTGTGTCTCCCATTAATTGAAATACTCCATTGCACCAGTGAAAGAGATAGATTCCCTTCATTCCCATTCCCAAAACCTCCATTCCCCCTTTTCGTCGATTGGCAATTACCTCCCCTCCAATAACCGCCATTGACCACGAGGCAGGGTCGGAGAAGAAAGGCGTGTCTCCACCTCGTCATAGAGGGGAGGAGTGAGCCAGCCCCACTCGACCAACCATGAGCCAGGGGTTTGGCTAGGGAGGGCGGAGGAAGAGCTATCGGGGAGGTTCGCAAAGGTTGAGGGGCGGGGCCTATATAACCCACGGCAGGGCGTTTCCCAAGGCAGATGAGCTTTTTCAGGCAGACGAGAGGGAGTCCAAGCCGTTGAGACGAGAGGAGGTCCAAGGCAGATGAGCTTTTACAGGCAGATGAGAGGGAGTCCAAGCCGTTGAGACGAGAGGAGGTCCAAGGCAGATGAGCTTTTACAGGCAGACGAGAGGGAGTCCAAGCCGTTGAGACGAAAGGAGGTCCAAGGCAGATGAGCTGAGAAGAGAGAGGGTCCAAGAAAGAGCTGAGTTGTGAGGTCCAACAAGCAGAGATCATTCAAGGAAGCACCAAGCCTGCTATTCGTCACCTTGCTCGCGAGCGGCAGCGTCTACAGCAGCAGCAGCAACAACGCTCGCCAACCGCTTAGGGACCTGGACGGCAGTTCGGAGCAGGGCTGCGAAGGAACGGCGGCTGCCCAACGTGCGGATCGTGCTGCCGGACCCAGTGGACTTTCCTCTCCTTCCAGCCAATTCCTGTCATCATTCCCCGTGTGAGTCGTCTTCGTTTGTTCTGTCCTGGGTAGGTAATTAAGTCTGTATAAGCTAAAGATTGCACTGTGTCACCTGCGTCTTATGTGTTGTAAATAAACGTGATTGCTTCCTACTTATATGTGTAAATAATAAATCCAATTACTCTTCTGTCCGTCTTCTCGTCTTATTCCTTTTCCTCTTTGTATTCGGTCGTTTTAGAGTTTTCCAGATTGGGCAGCTGCGGTGCGATACGGCCAAAGTTTGGGGTGAATCGGGTGAGTTGGGGAAGAATCGGGGGAACTGTTAGGTCGCGGTAATACACCACCGCTCGGTCAAAATAACATCTTGTCCGCGGCCCGCAACAATAACTTAGTTCATTTTACAAGATTAAAGTACTGATATTGGGTTCATTCTTCATATGGATACCATCAATTTTTTTACACAATGTAAACACTGATCTTGGGTTCATCTAAGTACCTTAGTTCATTTTACACAATGAAAATCAAAATCCTGCTTTCATATTGATGCCTTCATTAATTTTACACCAGTAATGTCCGGATCTTGTGTTTATATTGATAATTTAGTTCATTTTACAAGATTAAAGTGCTGATATTGGGTTCATTCTTCATATTGGTACCATCATTTATTTTACACAATGAAAATAATGATCTTGGGTTCACACAAGTACCTTGGGTTCATACAATTAATGTCCCGATCCTGTGTTCATTGCAAACAATGGAATTACTTATCTTGTGTTTATATTGATACCTTTGTTCATTTCACGCAATGAAAGTACCGATCCTGTGTTCATAAGAATATCTTCGTTCATTTCACACAATTAAAGTACAGATCATGGCTTGATATTGATAATTTAGTTCATTTTACACGATTAAATTACCGATCTTGGGTTATTCTTCATATTGGTACCATCATTTATTTTACCCAATGAAAACACTGATCTTGAGTTCATACAACTACCTTAGTTCATTTTAAACAATGAAATTACTGATCTTGGGGTCATATTGATACCTATGTTCATTTCACATCATAAAAGTACCGATCCTGGGTTCATATTGATACCTTAGTTCATTTTATACAATTAATATCAAAATCCTGAGTTCATATTTATACCTTCGTTAATATTGCACAATTAAAGGACCGATCTTGTGTTTAGAATGATATCTTTGTTCATTTTACACAATTAAAGTCCCGATCATGGCTTGATATTGATAATTTAGTTCATTTTACACGATTAAAGTACCGACCTTGGGTTAATTCTTCATATTGGTGCAATCATTTATTTTAAACAATGAAAATACCGATCTTGGGTTCATATAAGTTCCTTAGTTCATTTTAAACAATGAAATTACTGATCTTGGTGTCATATTGATACCTTTGTTTATTTCAAACAATTAAAGTACCAATCCTCAGTTCATATTGATACCTTTGTTCATTTTACATCAATAAAGTACCGATTTTGGTTTCATATTGAGACATTTTTTTCATTTCACTTCATAAAAGCACCGATCCTGGGTTCATATTGATACCTTAGTTCATTTTATACAATTAAAATCAAAATCCTGCGTTCATATTTATACCTTCGTTAATTATACACAATTAAAGTACCGATCTTGGGTTTATATTGATACCTTCATTCATTTTACGCAATGAAAGTACTGCTCCTGTGTTCACAACAATATCTTTGTTCATTTTACACGATTAAAGTACCGATCTTTGGTTCGTTCTTCATATTGGCACCATCATTTATTTTCCACAATGAAAATACTGATCTTGGGTTCATACAAGTACCTTAGTTCATTTTAAACAATTAAATTACTGATCTTGGTGTCATATTGATACCTTTGTTCATTTCATACAATTAACGTACCAATCCTAAGTTCATATTGATACCTTTGTTAATTTTACATCAATAAAGTACCGATTTTGGTTTCATATTGAGACATTTTTTTCATTTCACATCATAAAAGTACTGATCCTGGGTTCATATTGATACCTGAGTTCATTTTACACAATTAAAACCAAAATCCTGGGTACATATTTATACCTTCGTTAATTTTACACAATTAAAGTACCGATCCTGGGTTCATATTGATAACTTCGTTCATTTTACAAGATTAAAGTACTGATATTGGGTTCATTCTTCATATGGGTACCATCATTTATTTTACCCAATGAAAACACTGATCTTGGGTTCATATACGTACCTTAGTTCATTTTAAATAATGAAATTACCGATCCTGGGTTCATATTGATACCTTATTCATTTTATACAATTAATATCAAAATCCTGAGTTCATATTTATACCTTCGTTAATATTGCACAATTAAAGGACCGATCTTGTGTTTATATTGATACCTTCATTCATTTTACACAATGAAAGCACCGATCCTGTTTATAATGATATCTTAGTTCATTTTACACAATGAAAGGACCGATCCTGTGTTCGTAATCATATCTTATTTCATTTTACCCAATTAAAGTAGTGATCTTGGGTTCATTCTTCATCTTTGTACCATTATTTATTTTACACAATGAAAATAATGATCTTGGGTTCATATAAGTACCCTAGTTCATTTTAAACAATGAAATTGCTGATCTTGGGGTAATATTGATACCTTTGTTTATTTCAAACAATTAAAGTACCAATCCTCAGTTCATATTGATACCTTTGTACATTTTACATCAATAAAGTACCGATTTTGGTTTCATATTGAGCCTTTTTTTAAATTTCACATCATAAAAGTACTGATCCTGGGTTCATATTGATACCTTAGTTCATTTTACACAATTAAAACCAAAATCCTGGGTACATATTTATACCTCCGTTAATTTTACACAATTAAAGTACCGATCCTGGGTTCATATTGAAACCTCAGTTAATTTGCACAATTAAAGTACCGATTATGGCTTGATATTGATAACTTAGTTCATTTTACAAGATTAAAGTACTGATATTGGGTTCATTCTTCTTATGGGTACCATCATTTATTTTACACAATGTGAACACTGATCTTGGGTTCATATAAGTACCGTAGTTCATTTTACACAACAAAAATCAAAATCCTGCGTTCATATTGATGCCTTCATTAATTTTACACAATGAAAGCACTGATCCTGTTTATAATGATATCTTAGTTCATTTTACACAATTAAAGGACCGATCTTGTGTTTATAATGATATCTTTGTTCATTTTACACAATTAAAGTACCGATCCTGTGTTTATAATGATATCTTTGTTCATTTTACACAAGTAAAGGACCGATCATGGCTTGATATTGATAATTTAGTTCATTTTGCACGAATAAAGTACCGATCTTGGGTTCGTTCTTCAGAATGGTACCATTGTAGCGGTTACCGCTGGGTATACACAATCGCCTTGCACCTACTGAGGACGCGGCCAGGGAGCGATCACCATGCCGGGCTCGTCCAGGCCGCCCAGACAGGCCCAGACGCGCCTCTCCCGGGCATGCCCGGACTCGCCGTTCCCAGGCTCGCCCGAGCCGCCCGGGCACGCCCGGTCTCGTCTTTCCCGGGCATGCCCAGACTCGCCATTCCAGGGCTCGCCCAGGACACCCGGGCATGCCCGCTCTCGCCTTTCCAGGGCTCGCCCAGGACGCCCGGGCATGTCCAGACTCGCCTTTCCAGGACTCGCCCAGGACGCCCGGGCACGCCCAGCCTCGCCTTTCCAGGGCTCGCCTAGGATGCCCGGGCATGCCCGCTCTTGCCTTTCCAGGGCTCGCCCAGGACGCCCGGGCATGTCCAGACTCGCCTTTCCAGGGCTCGCCCAGGACGACCGGGCACGCCCGCTCTCGCCTTTCCCGGGCAAACGCTCCGGCATGATGTGTATATATATTGCTGCCCGATAAACGGGCTTTTCAGAGTAGCCGAGTTTGATACGTGCAATAAAGCAACTCGGACGAATTTCCGTCTTTGGTCGCGTCAATCCTTTCGACTCGCGTTGGAGCACAGCTCCTTCATTGGTGACCCACGATATGGACACGGCGGTTGCCCTTAAACTGCCTACCTTCTGGGAGGCTCACACGGCGGTTTGGTTCGCCTAGGCGGACTCCCAGTTTGCCCTGCGAAGCATCACCGCTGACGACACCCGCTTCCACCATGTGGTCGCAGCGCTCGGCTCCGCCACCGCGGCCCGTGCCCTGAGCCTCCTCCAGCGCCCGCCAGCCGCTGACAAGTATGGCGCGATCAAGATGCTCCTCCTCGACGCTTTCGCCCTCTCACTGGCGGAACGCGCACGACGCCTGCTCGACCTGCCCGAGCTCGGCGACACGCGCCCGTCCGAGCGAATGGACTACATGCTCTCGCTGCTCGGTGAGCACTCTCCGGATTTTCTGTTCCGAGAGCTGTTCCTCCGCCAGCTGCCTAACCAAGTACGCCTCGCCCTGGCAGGCACGCAGATCGTGGATCCCCGCGCCCTCGCCAGGGAAGCCGACAAGATCTCCTCGGCAGGCCAGCACATCGGGGCGGCTACCTGGAGCCCGCCGCCGTCCGAGGTGACGCCCATGGCGCCCGAGCGCCCTGTGCGGGTGGAGGCCGAACTGCCGGTGCAACTGGCGGCCGCCACGCCGTGCTGACCGCTTCGAACACGACGGCCGGGGCCTCCGCCTGACCAGGCGTGGTGTTACTACCACGCCAGGTTCGGACGCAAGGCTCGGACGTGCCAACCCCCGTGCACTTTCGGCAAGTCGGGAAACGACCGGGCCGGCATTCATTACCAGCCATGAGCGCCGGCCACTCAGGCAACTTGCTTTTTATCAAGGACAATGCGTACGGGCGGCGTTTCCTTTGCGACACCGGCGCCCAACTGAGCGTCATACCCACCTCCGAGCAGGACAAGCAGACCGCCGTTTGCGGCCCCTCCTTGGTCGCTGCCAACGGATCGGCCATACGCACCTTAGGCCCGCGCAACATCACCCTCTGCTTCGGCAGCCAGCGCTTTAACTGGACCTTTGTGACGGCGAGCGTGCCCATGGCTTTGCTGGGCGCCGACTTCCTCTGCGCACATGGGCTGCTGGTCGACGTCAAACGGCATCGCCTTGTCAACGCCGAGACCTTCAGCTCCCTGGCATGTACGATGAGCAGCTCCGCGCCGACCGAACTAGCATGAGCCCTCTCGGCGGCGAACGAGTTCGCTCGCCTGCTCGCGGAATTCCCAGCCCTCACGCGGCCGACGTTTTCGGCCGTCGCAGTGAGACATGGTATCGAGCACCACATACCAACTACGGGCCCGCCGGTCTACGCCAGAGCCCGCCGTCTCGACCCGGCCAAGCTCGCCGTGGCCAAAGCCGAGTTCGACACGTTGGAGCACCTCAGCATCGTGCGGCGCTCCGATAGCGCGTGGGCCTCACCACTGCACATCGTGCCAAAGCCGGGGGGCGGATGGTGCCCATGTGGCGACTACCGCCGCCTCAACGACGCTACCACCCCCGACAGGTATCCGATCCCGCACATCCAAGACTTTTCCGCCCGTTTGGCCGGACGGGTCATTTTTTCAAAGATTGACATGATACGGGGATACCACCAGGTACCTGTCAGGCCGGCCGACATCCCAAAAACGGCCGTCATCATGCCGTTCGGCCTGTTCGAATTTTTGAGGATGCCGTTTGGCCTCAAGAACGCGGCCTAGGCATTCCAACGCTTGATGGACGGTGTGCTGTGCGACCTGCCATTCCTCTTCGTCTACCTGGACGACATCCTCGTCGCCAGCACGTCCCGGGCCGAGCACCTCCTCCACCTCCGAACACTGTTCGGATGCCTCAGCGAGCACGGCTTCATCGTCAACCCAGCCAAATGCCACTTCGGCACGATGGCCGTTGACTTTTTGGGCCACCGCATCACCAAGAACGGGGCCGTGCCACTGCCGACCAAGGTCGAGGCCATCACCAAGTTCCCGTGTCCCCGCTCCATCAAGGCCCTGCAGGAGTTCCTCGGCATGGTGAATTTTTATCACCGATTCGTGCCCCGCGCTGCTCAGCTCATGCGGCCCCTTTATGAAGCCCTCCGGGGCAAGCCGGCCAAGCATGACATCGTCTGGTCCGCAGCCATGGACGCGGCATTCACGAGCGCGAAGCGGGCCCTTGCCAAAGAGAACGCTGCTGGCTCACCCGGTGCTCGACGCTCCCATCACCCTCACTACGGACGCCTCCGACTACGCGGTGGGCGCCGTACACGAACAATGGGTGAGCGGGGTGTGGCAGCCACTCGCTTTTTTCAGCCGGCAACTCCAGCCGAACGAGTTAAAATACAGCACGTTTGACCGCGAGCTCCTCGGTCTATTCCTGGCTGTTCGCCATTTCCGGCACCTCCTGGAGGGCCGCCCGTTCACGGCTTTCGTCGACCACAAGCCCTTGCTTTAGGCAATGGCCAAAGTCATGGAGCCGTGGTCGGCCCGCCAGCAGCGCCACCTCTCCGCCGTGTCGGAATTTACAACGGACATCCGGCACGTCGTCGGCAAAGACAACGCCGTGGCTGACTGTCTTTCTCGGGCCAGTGCGAACGCGGTCCACCTCCGCGTGGACTTCGCGCTCATGGCGGCCGACCAGACCACCGACACCACGGTGCAGGCCCTCCGGGCGGCGGACACGGGCCTCCGTCTGGCCGACGTCCCCTTCGCGGACACTGTCCTGCTCTGCGACGTCTCCCAAGGCCAGCCTCGCCCCATCCTGCCCGTTACCTGGCAGCGCCGCATCTTCGCCTCCATCCACGGCCTTTCTCACCCGGGCCGGAAAGCTTCCCAGAAGCTGGTGTCGGCGCGTTTCATCTGGCACGGCCTTCGACGGGACGTCCGCGATTGGGCCAATGCCTGCACAGCCTGCCAGTGGGCCAAGGCCCACCACCATATCCAGGCCCCGCTGGCACCTTTCACCGTGCCCGAACGGCGTTTCGACCACGTCAACGTGGACCTGGTGGGCCCCCTTCCCCCATCACGGGGTTTCACACACCTGATCACCATGGTGGACAGGACCACCAGGTGGCCGGAGGCCGTTCCCCTCATTTCCACCACCACCGCCGACGTGGCACAGGCTTTCATCGCCACCTGGGTCGCCCGTTTCGGCGCACCGGCGGACATCTCTTCGGACCGCGGTCCGCAGTTCACCTCCGAGCTGGGGGGCACGGTCGCCCATAACCTGGGAGTCCAGCTCCACCGTACCACGGCCTACCACCCCCAAGCCAATGGGTTGTGCGAGCGTTTTCACCGCTCCATGAAGGCCGCGCTCATGGCCGGCCTTCAGGACGACGGTTGGGCCGACTGGCTGCCGTGGGTCCTTTTGGGCCTCCGCACGGCCCCCAAGGAGGACCTCCAGGCGTCCACCACCGAGCTTGTCTACGGCCAGCCGCTCCGCATCCTGGGCGAGTTCGTGCCCGACGCTACCAGTCCCTGGTCCGCAGCTCGCTAGCGCTCGGACCTCCAGGAGGCTGCCTGACGGTTTGCCCCCGTGCCAATGTCCCGCCACGGTGGCCCCCAGTCCTACGTCCCCCCAGCGCTTCGCACAGCGGAGTACGTTTTTGTGCGTCATGACGCACACCGGGTCCACTCCGGCCGCCATAGGACGGGCCCTTCCGGGTCCTGCGATGGGACGACAAGTCGTTCGTCATCGACATCGGCGGCAGGTCGGACCGGATTTCGGTGGACCGCCTCAAACCGGCGCACGTGGACGTCGACCAACCACCACGGTTGGCCCTTCCTCCGTGGCGAGGCCGCCCCCCGTCCACAGTTCCCCCCGCTCGACCACCCACCACCATACCGGACCCCCTCCCCCCCTCCACGACCCTCCAGGGGTCGCTTCGGCCGGGTCATCAGGACCCCCCTTAAATTGACCCTGCCGGTGCAAGTCCATTCTGGAGGGGCGTGTGTAGCGGTTACCGCTGGGTATACACAATCGCCTTGCACATACCGAGGACGCGGCCAGGGAGCGATCACCATGCCGGGCTCGTCCAGGCCGCCCGGATAGGCCCAGACGCGCCTCTCCCGGGCATGCCCGGACTCGCCGTTCCCAGGCTCACCCGAGCCGCCCAGGCATGCCCGCTCTCGCCTTTCCAGGGCTCGCCCAGGACGCCTGCGCATGTCCAGACTCGCCTTTCCAGGACTCGCTCAGGACGCCCGGGCACGCCCAGCCTCGCCTTTCCAGGGCTCGCCTAGGACGCCCGGGCATGCCCGCTCTCGCCTTTCCAGGGCTCGCCCAGGACGCCCGGGCATGTCCAGACTCGCCTTTCCAGGGCTCGCCCAGGACGCCCGGGCACGCCCGCTCTCGACTTTCCCGGGCAAACGCTCTGGCATGATGTGTATATATATTGCTGCCCGATAAACGGGCTTTTCAGAGTACCCGAGTTTGATACGTGCAATAAAGCAACTCGGACGAATTTCCGTCTTTGGTCGCGTCAATCCTTTCGACTCGCGTTGGAGCACAGCTCCTTCACCATCATTTATTTTACACAATGTAAATACTGATCTTGGGTTCGTATGAGTAGCTTTGTTCATTTTACGCAATGAAAGTACCGATCCTGTGTTCATAATAATATCTTCATTCATTTTACATGATTAAAGTACCGATCTTTGGTTCATTCTTCACATGGGTACCATCATTTATTTTCCACAATGTAAACACTCATCTTGGGTTCATATAAGTCCCCTAGTTCATTTTACACAATGAAAATCAAAATTCTGCGTTCATATTGATGCCTTCATTAATTTACACCAGTAATGTCCCGATCTTGTGTTAATATTGATAACTTCGTTCATTTTACACAATTAAAGTACCGATCTTGTATTTATATTGATACCTTCTTTTATTTTACACAATGAAAGTACCGATCCTGTGTTCGTAATCATATCTTATTTCATTTTACCCAATTAAAGTAGTGATCTTGGGTTCATTCTTCATCTTTGTACCATTATTTATTTTACACAATGAAAATAATGATCTTGGGTTCATATAAGTACCCTAGTTCATTTTAAACAATGAAATTACTGATCTTGGGGTAATATTGATACCTTTGTTTATTTCAAACAATTAAAGTATCAATCCTCAGTTCATATTGATACCTTTGTACATTTTACATCAATAAAGTACCGATTTTGGTTTCATATTGAGCCTTTTTTTTCATTTCACATCATAAAAGTACTGATCCTGGGTTCATATTGATACCTTAGTTCATTTTACACAATTAAAACCAAAATCCTGGGTACATATTTATACCTCCGTTAATTTTACACAATTAAAGTACCGATCATGGCTTGATATTGATAATTTAGTTCATTTTGCACGACTAAAGAACCGATCCTGGGTTCATATTGAAACCTCAGTTAATTTGCACAATTAAAGTATCTATCCTGGGTTCATATTGATACATTAGCTCATTTTACACAAGCAAATGACCTATCCTGGGTTCATATTGATACCTTCGTTTATTTTACACAATGCAAATTCTGATCTTGGGTTCATACAAGTACCTTACTTCATATTACAGAATTAATGTAATGATCTTGGGGACATGTTGGTATCTTCGTTCATTTTACACAAAGTACTATTCCTGGGTTCATATTGATACCTTCATTCCTTTTACATGAAGTCGCGATCCTGGATTCATATTGATACCTTAATTCATTTTATACAATTAATATCAAAATCCTGGGTTCATATTTATACCGTCGTCAATTTTACACAATTAAAGAACCGATCCTGGGTTCATATTGAAACCTCAGTTAATTTGCACAATTAAAGTACCGATCATGGGTTGATATTGATAACTTAGTTCATTTTACAAGATTAAAGTACTGATATTGGGTTCATTCTTCATATGGATACCATCATTTATTTTACACAATGTGAACACAGATCTTGGGTTCATATAAGTACCCTCGTTCATTTTACACAACAAAAATCAAAATCCTGCGTTCATATTGATGCCTTCATTAATTTTACACCATTAATGTCCCGATCTTTTGTTTATAATGATACCTTCGTTCATTTTACACAATGAAAGTACCGATCCTGTGTTCATAATCATATCTTCGTTCATTTCACACAATTAAGTAGCAATCATGGCTTGATATTGATAATTTAGGTCATTTCACGCAATTAAAGTCCCGATCATGGCTTGATATTGATAATTTAGTTCATTTTACACGATTAAAGTACCGATCTTGGGTTCATTCGTCATATTGGTACCATCATTTATTTTACACAATGAAAATACTGATGTTGGGTTCATATAAGTGCCTTAGTTCATTTTAAACAATGAAATTACTGATCTTGGGGTCATATTGATACCTTTGTTTATTTAAAAGAATTAAAGTACCAATGCTCAGTTCATATTGATACCTTTGTTAATTTTACATCAATAAGGTACCGATTTTGGGTTCATATTGAGACATATTTTTCATTTTGCACCATAAAATTACCGATCCTGGGTTCATATTGATACCTTAGTTCATTTTACACAATTAAAATCAAAATCCTGGGTTCATATTTATACCTTCGTTAATTTTACACGATTAAAGTACCGATCCTGGGTTCATATTTAAACCTCAGTTAATTTGCACAATTAAAGTACCGATCTTGTGTTCATATTGATGCCTTCATTAATTTTGCACCAGTAATGTCCCGATCTTGTATTTATGTCGATAACTTCGTTCATTTTACACAATTAAAGTACCGATCTTGTGTTTATATTTATACCTTCGTTAATCATACACAATTAAAGTACTGATCTTGTGTTTATATTGATACCTTCGTTCATTTTACACAATGAAAGTACGGATCCTGTGTTCATAATCATATCTTAGTTCATTTTACACAATTAAAGTACTGATATTGGGTTCATTCTTCATATGGGTACCATCATTTATTTTACACAATGTGAACACTGATCTTGGTTTCAAATAAGTACCCTCGTTCATTTTACACAACAAAAATCAAAATTCTGCGTTCATATTGATGCCTTCATTAATTTTACACCAGTAATGTCCCGATCCTGTGTTTATATCGATAACTTCGTTCATTTTACACAATTAAAGTACCGATCTTTGGTTCATTCTTCAACTTAGTACCATCGTTTATTTTACACAATGTAAATCCTGATCTTGGGTTCATACAAGTACCTTAGTTCATTTTACACAATCAAAGGAACATATATTAGTTCATGTTGATACCTTGGTTCATTTTACACAATTCATTTAACATACCTCGCCTCATGTTGATACCTTGGTTCATTTTACACAATTTAAGTACCGATTCTGGGTTCATATTGATACCTCAGTTTATATTTACACAACTAAAGTACTGATATTGGGTTAATATTGATACCTTCATTCATTTTACACAAAGCACCATATCTCGCTTCATGTTGGTACCTTCGTTCATTTTACACAATTAGAGGACCTCTCTTGGGTTCGTATTGCTACCTTAGTTTATTTGTTTTACACAAATAAACACAAAACCTTGGTTCATATTGATACATTGATCCCTTCGGTTCATTTTACATCAAGTACCTATCCTGTGTTCATATTGATACCTTAATTCATTTTACATGAAGTACCCATCCTGCGTTCATATTGATACCTTCATGTATTTTACACAATTAAAGTACCGATCTTGGTTTCGTATTGCCACCTTCGTTTATTTTACAGAATGTAAATACTGATCTTGGGTTCATACAAGTACCTTACTTCATATTACAGAATTAATGCAATGATCTTGGTAGTATAGTTCATTTTACACAAAGTACCATTCCTGCGTTCATTTCGACACCTTATTTCATTTTCCAAAACGAAAGTACCGATCCAGGGGTTCATATTGATACCTTAGTTTATTTTTTACACAATTAAAGGACCTACCTTGGGTTCATATTGATACCTTAGCTCATTTTACACAATGTAAATACTGATCTTGGGTCAATCTAAGTACCTTACCTCATATTACAGAATTGATGTGATGATCTTGGGTACATATTGGTATCTTAGCTCATTTTACACAAAGTACCATTCCTGCGTTCATATTGACACCTTAGTTCATTTTCCATTATAAAAGTACCGACCCAGGGGTTCAGATTGATACCTCAGTTTATTTTTTGACACAATTAAATACCGATCCTCCCTTCATATTGATAGCTTCGTTTATTTTACACAATGTAAATTCTGATCTTGGGTTCATACCAGTACCTTACTTCATATTACAGAATTCATGTAATGATCTTGGGTACATATTGGTATCTTCGTTCATTTTACACAAAGTACCATTCCTGCATTCATATTGACACCTTAGTTCATTTTCCAAAATGAAAGTACCGACCCAGGGGTTCATTTTGATACCTTGGTTAATTTTTTTACACAATTAAATACCGATCCTCAGTTCATGTTGATACCTTCGTTCATTTTGCACAATTAAAGTTCCAATCTTGGTTTCATACTTCATATTTCTACCTTTGTTTGTTTTACACAATGTAAACACTCATCTTGGGTTCATATAAGTATCTTGGATCATATTACAGAATTAATGTAATGATCTTGGGTACATGTTGGTATCTTGGTTCATTTTACACAAAGTACCATACCTGGGTTGATATTGATACCTTAATTCATTTTACATGAAGTACCTATCCTGTGTTCATATTGATACCTTAATTCATTTTACATGAAGTACCTATCCTGTGTTCATATTGATACCTTAATTCATTTTACATGAAGTACCCATCCTGTGTTCATATTGATACCTTAATTCATTTTACATGAAGTACCTATTCTGTGTTCATATTGATACCTTAATTCATTTTACATGAAGTACCCATCCTGTGTTCATATTGATACCTTAATTCATTTTACATGAAGTACCCATCCTGTGTTCATATTGATACCTTAATTCATTTTACATGAAGTACCTATCCTGTGTTCATATTGATACCTTAATTCATTTTACATGAAGTACCTATTCTGTGTTCATATTGATACCTTAATTCATTTTACATGAAGTACCTATTCTGTGTTCATATTGATACCTTAATTCATTTTACATGAAGTACCCATCCTGTGTTCATATTGATACCTTAATTCATTTTACATGAAGTACCTATCCTGTGTTCATCTTGATACCTTAATTCATTTTACATGAAGTACCTATCTTGGTTCATTTTACACAAAGTACCATACCTGGTTCATATTGACACCTTAATTCATTTTACATGAAGTACCTATCCTGTGTTCATATGGATACCTTCGTTCATTTTACACAATTAAAGTACCATTCCTGATTTCATATGGACACCTTCGTTCATTTTACACAATTAAAGTACCATTCCTGGGTTCATATGGACACCTTCGTTCATTTTACACAATTAAAGTACTTATCCTCGGTTCGTATTGCTACCTTCGTTCATTTTACACAATGTAAATTCTGATCTTGGGTTCATACCAGTACCTTACTTCATATTACAGAATTAATGTAATGATATTGGGTACATATTGGTATCTTCGTTCATTTTACACAAAGTACCATTCCTGCATTCATATTGACACCTTAGTTCATTTTCCAAAATGAAAGTACCGACCCAGGGGTTCATTTGGATACCTTGGTTTATTTTTTTTACACAATTCAATACCGATCCTCAGTTCATGTTGATACCTTCGTTCATTTTATACAATCCAAGTACCATGCCTTGGTTCATATTGACACCTTCGTTCATTTTACACAATTAAAGGACCTATCTTGGGTTCGTATTGCTACCTTAATTTATTTTTTACCCAATTAAACACAAATCCTTGGTTCATATTGATACCTGAGTTCATTTTACAAAATTAAAGTACCGATCCTGGGTTCATATTGATACCTTAGTTCATTTTATACAATTAAAGTACCGATCTAGGGGTTCATATTGATTTCCT
Source organism: Myxine glutinosa (assembly GCF_964187855.1). Classification (NCBI taxonomy): domain Eukaryota; kingdom Metazoa; phylum Chordata; class Myxini; order Myxiniformes; family Myxinidae; genus Myxine; species Myxine glutinosa. The sequence goes on from NW_027616697.1 coordinate 45,378, forward strand.
CGTTCATTTTACACAATTAAGTACCGATCCTCGGTTCTTATTAATACCTGAGTTCATTTTGTACAATTAAAGTACCGATCTAGGGGTTCATATTGATACCTTATTTCATTTTACACAATTAAGGAACCGATCCTGGGTTCATATTGACACCTTCGTATATTTTACACCATGTAAATACTCATCTTGGGTTCAAACAAGTACATTACTTCATATTACAGAATTAATGTAATGATCTTGGTATCTTAGTTCATTTTATACAAAGTACCATGCCTGCATTCATATTGACAACTTAGTTCATTTTCCATTGTGAAAGTACCGACCCAGGGGTTCATATTGATACATTAGTTTATTTTTTTCCACAATTAAACACCGATCCTCAGTTCATATCGATACCTTCGTTCATTTTACGCAATCAAAGTACCATACCTGGGTTCATATTGATACCTTCGTTCATTTTACACAATTAGAGGACCTATCTTGGGTTCGTATTGCTATCTTAGTTTATTTTTTACACAATTAAACACAAATCCTTGGTTCATATTGATACATTAGTTAATTTTTTTACACAATTAAACACAAATCCTTGGTTCATATTGATACATTAGTTTATTTTTTTCCACAATTAAACACCGATCCTCAGTTCATATTGATACCTTCGTTCATTTTACACAATCAAAGTACCATGCCTTGGTTCATATTGATACCTTCGTTCATTTTACACAAAGTACCATGCCTTGGTTCATATTGATACCTTCGTTCATTTTACACAATTAGAGGACCTATCTTGGGTTCGTATTGCCACCTTCGTTCATTTTACAGAATGTAAATACTGATCTTGGGTTCATACAAGTACGTCATTTCATATCACAGAATTAATGTAATGATCTTGGGTACATGTTGGTATCTTCGTTTATTTTACACAAAGTACCATACCTGGGTTCATATCGATACCTTAATTCATTTTACATGAAGTACCTATCCTGTGTTCATATTGATACCTTAATTCATTTTACATGAAGTACCTATCTTGGTTCATTTTACACAAAGTACCATACCTGGGTTCATATTGATACATTAATTCATTTTACATGAAGTACCTATCCCGTGTTCATATTGATACCTTCGTTCATTTTACACAATTAAAGTACCATTCCTGGGTTCATATAGACACCTTCGTTCATTTTACACTGTAAATACTGATCTTGGGTTCATACAAGTACCTTAATTCATATTACAGAATTAATGCAATGATCTTGGGTACATGTTGATATCTTAGTTCATTTTGCACAAAGTACCACACCTTGGTTCATATAGATACCTTAGCTCATTTTACACAATTAAAGTGCCGATCTTAGTTTCATACTTCATATTTCCACCTTTGTTTGTTTTACACAATGTAAATACTCATCTTGGATTCATATAAGTACCTTAGTTCATATTACAGAATTAATGTAATGATCTTGGTATCTTCATTCATTTTGCACAAAGTACCATTCCTGCGTTCATATAGACACCTTAGTTCATTTTCCATTATTAAAGTACCTATCCTGGGTTCATATTGATACGTTCATTAATTTTACACTGTAAATACTGATCTTGGGTACATATAAGTACCATATTTCATATTACAGAATTAATGTAATTATCTTGGGTACATATTGGAATCTTAGTTCATTTTACACAAAGTTGCATTCCTGCGTTCATATTGAAACCTTTGTTAATTTTCCATTATAAAAGTACTGATCCAGGGGTTCATATTGATACCTCTTTGTTCATAATGATACCTTCGTTCATTTTACACAAAGTACCATACCTTGGTTCATATTGATACCCTAGTTAATTTTCCATAATGAAAGTACCAATCCAGGGGTTCATATTGAAACCTTGGTTTATTTTTGTTTTTACACAATTAATGTACCTATCTTGGGTTCATATTGATACCTTCGTTCATTTTACACAATGTAAATACTGATCTTGGGTTCATAAAAGTATCTTACTTCATATTACAGAATTTATGTAATGATCTTGGGTATATATTGGTATCTTAGTTCATTTTACATAAAGTACCATACCGGGGTTCAGATTGATACCTTAATTCATTTTAAATGAAGTACCGATCCTGTGTACATATTGATACCGTAGTTCATTTTACAAAACGAAGTACCATACCTTGGTTCATATTGATACCTTAGCTCATTTTACACCATTAAAGGACCTATCTTGGGTTCATATTGACACCTTTGTTCATTTCCCATTATGAAAGTACCTATCCAGGGGTTCATAATGATACCTTAATTTATTTTTTACAAAAGTAAATACCGATCCTCGGTTCATATTGATACCTCAGTTCATGTTACACAATTAAAGGACCGATCCTGGGTTCATTTTGCCACCTTGATGTATTTTACACAATTAAAGTACCGATCTTGGTTTCATACTTCATATTGATACCTTTGTTTATTTTACTCATGTGAATACTGATCTTAGGTTCCCACAAGTACATTATTGCATATTACAGAATTAATGCAATGATCTTGGGTACATGTTGATACCTTAGTTCATTTTACATGAAGTACCGATCCTGTGTTCATATTGATACCGCAGTTCATTTTACACAATGTAAATACTGCTCTTGGGTTAATCTAAGTGACTTACTTCATTTTACATAATTGATGCAATGATCTTGGGTACATATTGGTATCTTAGTTCATTATACACAAAGTACCATTCCTGCTTTCATATTGATACCTTAATTAATTGTACATAATGAAAGTGCCGACCCAGGGGTTCATTTTGATACCTTAGTTTATTTTTTCCACAATTAAATACCGATCGTCGGTTCATATTAATACCATCGTTCATTTTATACAATTAAAGTACTGATCCAGGGTTTCATATTGATACTTTCGTTCATTTTACACAATTAAAGTACTTATCCTGGGTTCATATTGATACCTTTGTTCATTTTACACAATAAAAGTACCTTTCCTGGGTTCATATCGATACCTTCGTTCATTTTACACAATTAAAGTACTGATCTTTGTTTCATACTTCATATTTCCACCTTTGTTTGTTTTACACAATGTAAATACTCATTTTGGGTTCATATAAGTACCTTAGTTCATATTACAGAATTAATGTAATGATCTTGGTATCTTCGTTCATTTTACACAAAGTACCATTCCTGCATTCATAAAGACACCTTAGTTCATTTTCCATTATTGAAGTACCTATCCTGGGTTCATATTGATACCTTCATTCATTTTAAACTGTAAATACTGATCTTGGGTTCATACAAGTACCTTACTTCATATTACAGAAATAATGTAATTATCTTGGGTACATATTGGTATCTTAGTTCATTTTCCACAAAGTACCATTCCTGCGTTCATATTGACACCTTTGTTAATTTTCCATTATAAAAGTACCGATCCAGGGGTTCATATTGATACCTTAGTTTATTTTTTACACAATTAAATACCGATCCTCAGTTCATATTGATAACTTCGTTTATTTTACACAATGTCAATTCTGATCTTGTGTTCATACAAGTACCTTATTTCATATTACAGAATTAATGTAATTATCTTGGGTACATATTGGTATCTTAGTTCATTTTACACAAAGTACCATACCTTGATTCATATTGATACCTTACTTAATTTTACACAAAGTACCATACCTGGGTTCATATTGATACCTCAGTTCATTTTACAGAATGAAAGTACCGATCCTGTGTTCATATTGATACCGGAGTTCATTTTATACAAAGTACCATTCCTGCATTCACATTGATACCTCAGTTCATTTTCCACAATGAAAGTACCGACCCAGGGGTTCATATTGATACCTTAGTTCATTTTACACAATTAAAGTACTGCTCCTGGGTTCATTTTGATACCTTCGTTTATTTTACACAATGTAAATACTGATATTGGGTTCAAACAAGTACATTACTTCAAATTACAGAATTAATGTAATGATCTTGGTATCTTGGTTCATTTTACACAAAGTACCATTCCTGTGTTCATATCGATGCTGTAGTTAAATTTACACAATTAAAGTACCTATCCTGGGTTCATATTGATACCTTTGTTTATTTAACACAATGTAAATTCTGATCTTGGGTTCATACCAGCAGCTTACTTCATATTACAAAATTAATGTAATGATCTTGGGTACATATTGGTATCTTAGGTCATTTTACACAAAGTACATTCCTGCGTTCATATTGACACCTTAGTTCATTTTCCAAAATGAAAGTACCGACCCAGGGGTTCATATTGACACCTTGGTTTATTTTTTTTACACAATTAAATACCGATCCTCAGGTCATATTAATACCTTCGTTCGTTTGACACAATTAAATACCGATCCTCAGTTCATATTGATACCGTCGTTCATTCCACACAATTGATGTGCCGATCTTGGTTTCATACTTCATATTTCTACCTTTGTTTGTTTAACACAATGTAAACACTCATCTTGGGTTCACCTAAGTACCTTAGTTCATATTACAGAATGAATGTGATGATCTTGGTTTCTTAGTTCATTTTATACAAAGTACCAGTCCTGCATTCATATTGACACGTTAGTTCATTTTCCATTGTTAAAGTACCTATCCTGGGTTCATATTCAAACCTTCGTTTATTTTACACTAAATACTGATCTTTGGTTCATAAAAGTACCAAATTTCATATTACAGAATTAATGTAATTATCTTGGGGACATGTTGGTATCATTTCATTTTACACAAAGTACCATACCTGGGTTCATATTGATACCGTCGTTCATTTTGCACAATTAAAGTACCATACCTCAGTTCATCTTGATACCTTAGTTCATTTTACATGAAGTACCGATCCTGTGTTCATATTGATACCGTCGTTCATTTTGCACAATTAAAGTACCATACCTGGGTTCATCTTGATACCTGAGTTCATTTTACATGAAGTACCGATCCTGTGTTCATATTGATACCGAAGTTCTTTTTGCACAATTAAAGTACCATACCTGGGTTCATCTCGATACCTTCGTTCGTTTTACATGAAGTACCGATCCTGTGTTCATATTGATACCGTCGTTCATTTTGCACAAAGTACCATACCTTGGTTCATATAGATACCTTAGCTCATTTTACACAATTAAAGTGCTGATCTTGGTTTCATACTTCATATTTCCACCTTTGTTTGTTTTACACAATGTAAATACTCATCTTGGGTTCATATAAGTACCTTAGTTCATATTACAGAATTAATGTAATGATCTTGGTATCTTCATTCATTTTGCACAAAGTACCATTCCTGCGTTCATATAGACACCTTAGTTCATTTTCCATTATTAAAGTACCTATCCTGGGTTCATATTGATACGTTCATTAATTTTACACTGTAAATATTGATCTTGGGTACATATAAGTACCATATTTCATATTACAGAATTAATGTAATTATCTTGGGTACATATTGGAATCATAGTTCATTTTACACAAAGTTGCATTCCTGCGTTCATATTGACACCTTAGTTCATTTTCCATAATGAAAATACCAATCCAGGGGTTCATATTGAAATCTTAGTTTTTGTTTTTTTTGCACAATTAATGTACCTATCTTGGGTTCATATTGATAGCTCAGTTCATTTTCCATAATGAAAGTACCAATCCAGGGGTTCATATTGAAATCTTAGTTTTTGTTTTTTTTGCACAATTAATGTACCTATCTTGGGTTCATATTGACACCTTAGTTCATTTTCCATAATGAAAGTACCAATCCAGGGGTTCATATTGAAATCTTAGTTTTTGTTTTTTTTGCACAATTAATGTACCTATCTTGGGTTCATATTGATACCTTCGTTCATTTGACAATGTAAATACTGATCTTGGGTTCATAAAAGTATCTTACTTCATATTACAGAATTTATGTAATGATCTTGGGTATATATTGGTATCTTAGTTCATTTTACACAAAGTACCATACCGGGGATGATCTTGATACCTTCATTCATTTATAATGAAGTACCGATCCTGTGTGCATATTGATACCATAGTTCATTTTACAAAACGAAGTACCATACCTTGGTTCATATTGATACCTCAGCTCATTTTACACCATTAAAGGACCTATCTTGGGTTCATATTGCCACCATCGTTTATTTTTCACAATGTAAATACTGATCTTGTATTCATATAAGTAGCTTACTTCATGTGACAGAATTAATGTAATGATCTTGTTATCTTAGTTCATTTTATACAAAGTACCATTCCTGCATTCATATTGACACCTTAGTTCATTTTCCATCATGAAAGTACCGACCCAGGGGTTCGTATTGCTACCTTCATTCATTTTACACTGTAAATACTGATCTTGGGTTCATACAAGTACCTTACTTCATATTACAGAAATAATGTAATTATCTTGGGTACATATTGGTATCTTAGTTCATTTTACACAAAGTACCATTCCTGCGTTCATATTGACACCTTTGTTAATTTACCATTATAAAAGTACCGATCCAGGGGTTCATATTGATACCTTAGTTTATTTTTTACACAATTAAATACCGATCCTCAGTTCATATTGATAACTTCGTTTATTTTACACAATGTCAATTCTGATCTTGTGTTCATACAAGTACCTTATTTCATATTACAGAATTAATGTAATTATCTTGGGTACATATTGGTATCTTAGTTCATTTTACACAAAGTACCATACCTTGATTCATATTGATACCTTACGTAATTTTACACAAAGTACCATACCTGGGTTCATATTGATACCTCAGTTCATTTTACAGAATGAAAGTACCGATCCTGTGTTCATATTGATACCGGAGTTCATTTTATACAAAGTACCATTCCTGCATTCACATTGATACCTCAGTTCATTTTCCACAATGAAAGTACCGACCCAGGGGTTCATATTGATACCTTAGTTCATTTTACACAATTAAAGTACCGCTCCTGGGTTCATTTTGATACCTTCGTTTATTTTATACAATGTAAATACTGATATTGGGTTCAAACAAGTACATTACTTCAAATTACAGAATTAATGTAATGATCTTGGTATCTTGGTTCATTTTACACAAAGTACCATTCCTGTGTTCATATCGATGCTGTAGTTAAATTTACACAATTAAAGTACCTATCCTGGGTTCATATTGATACCTTTGTATATTTAACACAATGTAAATTCTGATCTTGGGTTCATACCAGCAGCTTACTTCATATTACAAAATTAATGTAATGATCTTGGGTACATATTGGTATCTTAGGTCATTTTACACAAAGTACATTCCTGCGTTCATATTGACACCTTAGTTCATTTTCCAAAATGAAAGTACCGACCCAGGGGTTCATATTGACACCTTGGTTTATTTTTTTTACACAATTAAATACCGATCCTCAGGTCATATTAATACCTTCGTTCGTTTGACACAATTAAAGTTCCGATTCTGGGTTCATATTGATACCTTCGTTAATTTTTTACACAATTAAATACCGATCCTCAGTTCATATTGATACCGTCGTTCATTCCACACAATTGATGTGCCGATCTTGGTTTCATACTTCATATTTCTACCTTTGTTTGTTTAACACAATGTAAACACTCATCTTGGGTTCACCTAAGTACCTTAGTTCATATTACAGAATTAATGTGATGATCTTGGTTTCTTAGTTCATTTTATACAAAGTACCAGTCCTGCATTCATATTGACACGTTAGTTCATTTTCCATTGTTAAAGTACCTATCCTGGGTTCATATTCAAACCTTCGTTTATTTTACACTGTAAATACTGATCTTTGGTTCATAAAAGTACCAAATTTCATATTACAGAATTAATGTAATTATCTTGGGGACATGTTAGTATCATTTCATTTTACACAAAGTACCATTCCTGGGTTCATATTGATACCGTCGTTCATTTTGCACAATTAAAGTACCATACCTCAGTTCATCTTGATACCTTAGTTCATTTTACATGAAGTACCGATCCTGTGTTCATATTGATACCGTCGTTCATTTTGCACAATTAAAGTACCATACCTGGGTTCAGCTTGATACCTGAGTTCATTTTACATGAAGTACCGATCCTGTGTTCATATTGATACCGTCGTTCATTTTGCACAAAGTACCATACCTTGGTTCATATAGATACCTTAGCTCATTTTACACAATTAAAGTGCTGATCTTGGTTTCATACTTCATATTTCCACCTTTGTTTGTTTTACACAATGTAAATACTCATCTTGGGTTCATATAAGTACCTTAGTTAATATTACAGAATTAATGTAATGATCTTGGTATCTTCATTCATTTTGCACAAAGTACCATTCCTGCGTTCATATAGACACCTTAGTTCATTTTCCATTATGAAAGTACCGACCCAGGGGTTCATATTGATACATTAGTTTATTTTTTTCCACAATTAAACACCGATCCTCAGTTCATATCGATACCTTCGTTCATTTTACACAATCAAAGTACCACGCCTTGGTTCATATTGATACCTTCGTTCATTTTACACAAAGTACCATGCCTTGGTTCATATTGATACCTTCGTTCATTTTACACAATTAGAGGACCTATCTTGGGTTCGTATTGCTATCTTAGTTTATTTTTTACACAATTAAACACAAATCCTTGGTTCATATTGATACATTAGTTAATTTTTTTACACAATTAAACACAAATCCTTGGTTCATATTGATACATTAGTATATTTTTTTCCACAATTAAACACCGATCCTCAGTTCATATTGATACCTTCGTTCATTTTACACAATCAAAGTACCATGCCTTGGTTCATATTGATACCTTCGTTCATTTTACATGAAGTACCGATCCTGTGTTCATATTGATACCGCAGTTCATTTTACACAATGTAAATACTGCTCTTGGGTTAATCTAAGTAACTTACTTCATTTTACATAATTGATGCAATGATCTTGGGTACATATTGGTATCTTAGTTCATCATACACAAAGTACCATTCCTGCTTTCATATTGATACCTTAATTCATTGTACATAATGAAAGTGCCGACCCAGGGGTTCATTTTGATACCTTAGTTTATTTTTTCCACAATTAAATACCGATCGTCGGTTCATATTAATACCATCGTTCATTTTATACAATTAAAGTACTGATCCAGGGTTTCATATTGATACTTTCGTTCATTTTACACAATTAAAGTACTTATCCTGGGTTCATATTGATACCTTTGTTCATTTTACACAATTAAAGTACCTTTCCTGGGTTCATATCGATACCTTCGTTCATTTTACATGAAGTACCGATCCTGTGTTCATATTGATACCGCAGTTCATTTTACACAATGTAAATACTGCTCTTGGGTTAATCTAAGTAACTTACTTCATTTTACATAATTGATGCAATGATCTTGGGTACATATTGGTATCTTAGTTCATCATACACAAAGTACCATTCCTGCTTTCATATTGATACCTTAATTCATTGTACATAATGAAAGTGCCGACCCAGGGGTTCATTTTGATACCTTAGTTTATTTTTTCCACAATTAAATACCGATCGTCGGTTCATATTAATACCATCGTTCATTTTATACAATTAAAGTACTGATCCAGGGTTTCATATTGATACTTTCGTTCATTTTACACAATTAAAGTACTTATCCTGGGTTTTATTGATACCTTCGTTCATTTTACACAATTAGAGGACCTATCTTGGGTTCGTATTGCTATCTTAGTTTATTTTTTACACAATTAAACACAAATCCTTGGTTCATATTGATACATTAGTTAATTTTTTTACACAATTAAACACAAATCCTTGGTTCATATTGATACATTAGTTTATTTTTTTCCACAATTAAACACCGATCCTCAGTTCATATTGATACCTTCGTTCATTTTACACAATCAAAGTACCATGCCTTGGTTCATATTGATACCTTCGTTCATTTTACATGAAGTACCGATCCTGTGTTCATATTGATACCGCAGTTCATTTTACACAATGTAAATACTGCTCTTGGGTTAATCTAAGTAACTTACTTCATTTTACATAATTGATGCAATGATCTTGGGTACATATTGGTATCTTAGTTCATCATACACAAAGTACCATTCCTGCTTTCATATTGATACCTTAATTCATTGTACATAATGAAAGTGCCGACCCAGGGGTTCATTTTGATACCTTAGTTTATTTTTTCCACAATTAAATACCGATCGTCGGTTCATATTAATACCATCGTTCATTTTATACAATTAAAGTACTGATCCAGGGTTTCATATTGATACTTTCGTTCATTTTACACAATTAAAGTACTTATCCTGGGTTCATATTGATACCTTTGTTCATTTTACACAATTAAAGTACCTTTCCTGGGTTCATATCGATACCTTCGTTCATTTTACACAATTAAAGTACTGATCTTGGTTTCATACTTCATATTTCCACCTTTGTTTGTTTTACACAATGTAAATACTCATTTTGGGTTCATATAAGTACCTTAGTTCATATTACAGAATTAATGTAATGATCTTGGTATCTTCGTTCATTTTACACAAAGTACCATTCCTGCATTCATAAAGACACCTTAGTTCATTTTCCATTATTAAAGTACCTATCCTGGGTTCATATTGATACCTTCATTCATTTTACACTGTAAATACTGATCTTGGGTTCATACAAGTACCTTACTTCATATTACAGAAATAATGTAATTATCTTGGGTACATATTGGTATCTTAGTTCATTTTACACAAAGTACCATTCCTGCGTTCATATTGACACCTTTGTTAATTTACCATTATAAAAGTACCGATCCAGGGGTTCATATTGATACCTTAGTTTATTTTTTACACAATTAAATACCGATCCTCAGTTCATATTGATAACTTCGTTTATTTTACACAATGTCAATTCTGATCTTGTGTTCATACAAGTACCTTATTTCATATTACAGAATTAATGTAATTATCTTGGGTACATATTGGTATCTTAGTTCATTTTACACAAAGTACCATACCTTGATTCATATTGATACCTTACGTAATTTTACACAAAGTACCATACCTGGGTTCATATTGATACCTCAGTTCATTTTACAGAATGAAAGTACCGATCCTGTGTTCATATTGATACCGGAGTTCATTTTATACAAAGTACCATTCCTGCATTCACATTGATACCTCAGTTCATTTTCCACAATGAAAGTACCGACCCAGGGGTTCATATTGATACCTTAGTTCATTTTACACAATTAAAGTACCGCTCCTGGGTTCATTTTGATACCTTCGTTTATTTTATACAATGTAAATACTGATATTGGGTTCAAACAAGTACATTACTTCAAATTACAGAATTAATGTAATGATCTTGGTATCTTGGTTCATTTTACACAAAGTACCATTCCTGTGTTCATATCGATGCTGTAGTTAAATTTACACAATTAAAGTACCTATCCTGGGTTCATATTGATACCTTTGTATATTTAACACAATGTAAATTCTGATCTTGGGTTCATACCAGCAGCTTACTTCATATTACAAAATTAATGTAATGATCTTGGGTACATATTGGTATCTTAGGTCATTTTACACAAAGTACATTCCTGCGTTCATATTGACACCTTAGTTCATTTTCCAAAATGAAAGTACCGACCCAGGGGTTCATATTGACACCTTGGTTTATTTTTTTTACACAATTAAATACCGATCCTCAGGTCATATTAATACCTTCGTTCGTTTGACACAATTAAAGTTCCGATTCTGGGTTCATATTGATACCTTCGTTAATTTTTTACACAATTAAATACCGATCCTCAGTTCATATTGATACCGTCGTTCATTCCACACAATTGATGTGCCGATCTTGGTTTCATACTTCATATTTCTACCTTTGTTTGTTTAACACAATGTAAACACTCATCTTGGGTTCACCTAAGTACCTTAGTTCATATTACAGAATTAATGTGATGATCTTGGTTTCTTAGTTCATTTTATACAAAGTACCAGTCCTGCATTCATATTGACACGTTAGTTCATTTTCCATTGTTAAAGTACCTATCCTGGGTTCATATTCAAACCTTCGTTTATTTTACACTGTAAATACTGATCTTTGGTTCATAAAAGTACCAAATTTCATATTACAGAATTAATGTAATTATCTTGGGGACATGTTAGTATCATTTCATTTTACACAAAGTACCATACCTGGGTTCATATTGATACCGTCGTTCATTTTGCACAATTAAAGTACCATACCTCAGTTCATCTTGATACCTTAGTTCATTTTACATGAAGTACCGATCCTGTGTTCATATTGATACCGTCGTTCATTTTGCACAATTAAAGTACCATACCTGGGTTCAGCTTGATACCTGAGTTCATTTTAAATGAAGTACCGATCCTGTGTACATATTGATACCGTAGTTCATTTTACAAAACGAAGTACCATACCTTGGTTCATATAGATACCTTAGCTCATTTTACACAATTAAAGTGCTGATCTTGGTTTCATACTTCATATTTCCACCTTTGTTTGTTTTACACAATGTAAATACTCATCTTGGGTTCATATAAGTACCTTAGTTAATATTACAGAATTAATGTAATGATCTTGGTATCTTCATTCATTTTGCACAAAGTACCATTCCTGCGTTCATATAGACACCTTAGTTCATTTTCCATTATGAAAGTACCGACCCAGGGGTTCATATTGATACATTAGTTTATTTTTTTCCACAATTAAACACCGATCCTCAGTTCATATCGATACCTTCGTTCATTTTACACAATCAAAGTACCACGCCTTGGTTCATATTGATACCTTCGTTCATTTTACACAAAGTACCATGCCTTGGTTCATATTGATACCTTCGTTCATTTTACACAATTAGAGGACCTATCTTGGGTTCGTATTGCTATCTTAGTTTATTTTTTACACAATTAAACACAAATCCTTGGTTCATATTGATACATTAGTTAATTTTTTTACACAATTAAACACAAATCCTTGGTTCATATTGATACATTAGTATATTTTTTTCCACAATTAAACACCGATCCTCAGTTCATATTGATACCTTCGTTCATTTTACACAATCAAAGTACCATGCCTTGGTTCATATTGATACCTTCGTTCATTTTACATGAAGTACCGATCCTGTGTTCATATTGATACCGCAGTTCATTTTACACAATGTAAATACTGCTCTTGGGTTAATCTAAGTAACTTACTTCATTTTACATAATTGATGCAATGATCTTGGGTACATATTGGTATCTTAGTTCATCATACACAAAGTACCATTCCTGCTTTCATATTGATACCTTAATTCATTGTACATAATGAAAGTGCCGACCCAGGGGTTCATTTTGATACCTTAGTTTATTTTTTCCACAATTAAATACCGATCGTCGGTTCATATTAATACCATCGTTCATTTTATACAATTAAAGTACTGATCCAGGGTTTCATATTGATACTTTCGTTCATTTTACACAATTAAAGTACTTATCCTGGGTTCATATTGATACCTTTGTTCATTTTACACAATTAAAGTACCTTTCCTGGGTTCATATCGATACCTTCGTTCATTTTACATGAAGTACCGATCCTGTGTTCATATTGATACCGCAGTTCATTTTACACAATGTAAATACTGCTCTTGGGTTAATCTAAGTAACTTACTTCATTTTACATAATTGATGCAATGATCTTGGGTACATATTGGTATCTTAGTTCATCATACACAAAGTACCATTCCTGCTTTCATATTGATACCTTAATTCATTGTACATAATGAAAGTGCCGACCCAGGGGTTCATTTTGATACCTTAGTTTATTTTTTCCACAATTAAATACCGATCGTCGGTTCATATTAATACCATCGTTCATTTTATACAATTAAAGTACTGATCCAGGGTTTCATATTGATACTTTCGTTCATTTTACACAATTAAAGTACTTATCCTGGGTTTTATTGATACCTTCGTTCATTTTACACAATTAGAGGACCTATCTTGGGTTCGTATTGCTATCTTAGTTTATTTTTTACACAATTAAACACAAATCCTTGGTTCATATTGATACATTAGTTAATTTTTTTACACAATTAAACACAAATCCTTGGTTCATATTGATACATTAGTTTATCTTTTTTCCACAATTAAACACCGATCCTCAGTTCATATTGATACCTTCGTTCATTTTACACAATCAAAGTACCATGCCTTGGTTCATATTGATACCTTCGTTCATTTTACATGAAGTACCGATCCTGTGTTCATATTGATACCGCAGTTCATTTTACACAATGTAAATACTGCTCTTGGGTTAATCTAAGTAACTTACTTCATTTTACATAATTGATGCAATGATCTTGGGTACATATTGGTATCTTAGTTCATCATACACAAAGTACCATTCCTGCTTTCATATTGATACCTTAATTCATTGTACATAATGAAAGTGCCGACCCAGGGGTTCATTTTGATACCTTAGTTTATTTTTTCCACAATTAAATACCGATCGTCGGTTCATATTAATACCATCGTTCATTTTATACAATTAAAGTACTGATCCAGGGTTTCATATTGATACTTTCGTTCATTTTACACAATTAAAGTACTTATCCTGGGTTCATATTGATACCTTTGTTCATTTTACACAATTAAAGTACCTTTCCTGGGTTCATATCGATACCTTCGTTCATTTTACACAATTAAAGTACTGATCTTGGTTTCATACTTCATATTTCCACCTTTGTTTGTTTTACACAATGTAAATACTCATTTTGGGTTCATATAAGTACCTTAGTTCATATTACAGAATTAATGTAATGATCTTGGTATCTTCGTTCATTTTACACAAAGTACCATTCCTGCATTCATAAAGACACCTTAGTTCATTTTCCATTATTAAAGTACCTATCCTGGGTTCATATTGATACCTTCATTCATTTTACACTGTAAATACTGATCTTGGGTTCATACAAGTACCTTACTTCATATTACAGAAATAATGTAATTATCTTGGGTACATATTGGTATCTTAGTTCATTTTACACAAAGTACCATTCCTGCGTTCATATTGACACCTTTGTTAATTTACCATTATAAAAGTACCGATCCAGGGGTTCATATTGATACCTTAGTTTATTTTTTACACAATTAAATACCGATCCTCAGTTCATATTGATAACTTCGTTTATTTTACACAATGTCAATTCTGATCTTGTGTTCATACAAGTACCTTATTTCATATTACAGAATTAATGTAATTATCTTGGGTACATATTGGTATCTTAGTTCATTTTACACAAAGTACCATACCTTGATTCATATTGATACCTTACGTAATTTTACACAAAGTACCATACCTGGGTTCATATTGATACCTCAGTTCATTTTACAGAATGAAAGTACCGATCCTGTGTTCATATTGATACCGGAGTTCATTTTATACAAAGTACCATTCCTGCATTCACATTGATACCTCAGTTCATTTTCCACAATGAAAGTACCGACCCAGGGGTTCATATTGATACCTTAGTTCATTTTACACAATTAAAGTACCGCTCCTGGGTTCATTTTGATACCTTCGTTTATTTTATACAATGTAAATACTGATATTGGGTTCAAACAAGTACATTACTTCAAATTACAGAATTAATGTAATGATCTTGGTATCTTGGTTCATTTTACACAAAGTACCATTCCTGTGTTCATATCGATGCTGTAGTTAAATTTACACAATTAAAGTACCTATCCTGGGTTCATATTGATACCTTTGTATATTTAACACAATGTAAATTCTGATCTTGGGTTCATACCAGCAGCTTACTTCATATTACAAAATTAATGTAATGATCTTGGGTACATATTGGTATCTTAGGTCATTTTACACAAAGTACATTCCTGCGTTCATATTGACACCTTAGTTCATTTTCCAAAATGAAAGTACCGACCCAGGGGTACATATTGACACCTTGGTTTATTTTTTTTACACAATTAAATACCGATCCTCAGGTCATATTAATACCTTCGTTCGTTTGACACAATTAAAGTTCCGATTCTGGGTTCATATCGATACCTTCGTTAATTTTTTACACAATTAAATACCGATCCTCAGGTCATATTAATACCTTCGTTCGTTTGACACAATTAAAGTTCCGATTCTGGGTTCATATTGATACCTTCGTTAATTTATTACACAATTAAATACCGATCCTCAGTTCATCTTGATACCGTCGTTCATTCCACACAATTGATGTGCCGATCTTGGTTTCATACTTCATATTTCTACCTTTGTTTGTTTAACACAATGTAAACACTCATCTTGGGTTCACCTAAGTACCTTAGTTCATATTACAGAATTAATGTGATGATCTTGGTTTCTTAGTTCATTTTATACAACGTACCAGTCCTGCATTCATATTGACACGTTAGTTCATTTTCCATTGTTAAAGTACCTATCCTGGGTTCATATTCAAACCTTCGTTTATTTTACACTGTAAATACTGATCTTTGGTTCATAAAAGTACCAAATTTCATATTACAGAATTAATGTAATTATCTTGGGGACATGTTAGTATCATTTCATTTTACACAAAGTACCGATCCTGTGTTCATATTGATACCGTCGTTCATTTTGCACAATTAAAGTACCATACCTGGGTTCAGCTTGATACCTGAGTTCATTTTACATGAAGTACCGATCCTGTGTTCATATTGATACCGTCGTTCATTTTGCACAAAGTACCATACCTTGGTTCATATAGATACCTTAGCTCATTTTACACAATTAAAGTGCTGATCTTGGTTTCATACTTCATATTTCCACCTTTGTTTGTTTTACACAATGTAAATACTCATCTTGGGTTCATATAAGTACCTTAGTTAATATTACAGAATTAATGTAATGATCTTGGTATCTTCATTCATTTTGCACAAAGTACCATTCCTGCGTTCATATAGACACCTTAGTTCATTTTCCATTATTAAAGTACCTATCCTGGGTTCATATTGATACGTTCATTAATTTTACACTGTAAATACTGATCTTGGGTACATATAAGTACCATATTTCATATTACAGAATTAATGTAATTATCTTGGGTACATATTGGAATCTTAGTTCATTTTACACAAAGTTGCATTCCTGCGTTCATATTGACACCTTTGTTAATTTTCCATTATAAAAGTACTGATCCAGGGGTTCATATTGATACCTCAGTTTATTTTTTACACAATTAAATACCGATCCTCGGTCATATTGATACCTTCGTTTATTTTACACAATGTAAATTCTGATCTTGTGTTCATACAAGTACATTACTTCAAATTACAGAATTAATGTAATTATCTTGGGTACATATTGGTATCTTAGTTCATTTTACACAAAGTACCATACCTTGATTCATATTGATACCTCAGTTCATATTACATGAAGTACCGATCCTGTGTTCATATTGATACCGTAGTTCATTTTGCACAATTAAAGCACCATACCTGGGTTCACATTGATACCTCAGTTCATTTTACAGAATGAAAGTACCGATCCTGTGTTCATATTGATACCGTAGTTCATTTTACCCAAAGTACCATGCCTGCATTCACATTGATACCTCAGTTCATTTTACATAATGAAAGTGCCGATCCTGTGTTCATATTGATACCTTAGTTTATTTTACACAAAGTACCATGCCTGCATTCACATTGATACCTCAGTTCATTTTACAGAATGAAAGTACCGATCCTGTGTTCATATTGATACCGTAGTTCATTTTACCCAAAGTACCATGCCTGCATTCACATTGATACCTCAGTTCATTTTACATAATGAAAGTACCGATCCTGTGTTCATATTGATACCGGAGTTCATTTTATACAAAGTACCATTCCTGCATTCACATTGATACCTCAGTTCATTTTCCACAATGAAAGTACCGACCCAGGGGTTCATATTGATACCTTAGTTCATTTTACACAATTAAAGTACCGCTCCTGGGTTCATTTTGATACCTTCGTTTATTTTACACAATGTAAATACTGATATTGGGTTCAAACAAGTACATTACTTCAAATTACACAATTCATGTAATGATCTTGGTATCTTAGTTCATTTTACACAAAGTACATTCCTGCGTTCATATTGACACCTTAGTTCATTTTCCAAAATCAAAGTAGCGACCCAGGGGTTCATATTGATACCTTGGTTTATTTTTTTTACACAATTAAATACCGATCCTCAGGTCATATTAATACCTTCGTTCATTTGACACAATTAAAGTACCGATTCTGGGTTCATATTGATACCTTCGTTAATTTTTTACACAATTAAATACCGATCCTCAGGTCATCTTGATACCGTCGTTCATTCTACACAATTGAAGTGCCGATCTTGGTTTCATCCTTCATATTTCTACCTTTGTTTGTTTAACACAATGTAAACACTCATCTTGGGTTCACGTAAGTAATTTAGTTCATTTTACAGAATTAATGTGATGATCTTGGTGTCTTAGTTCATTTTATACAAAATACCATTCCTGCATTCATATTGACACCTTATTTCATTTTCCATTGTTAAAGTACCTATCCTGGGTTCATGTTCATACCTTCATTTATTTTACACTGTAAATACTGATCTTGGGTTCATACAAGTACCAAATTTCATATTACAGAATTACTGTAATTATCTTGGGTCCATGTTGGTATCTTATTTCATTTTACACAAAGTACTGTACCTGGGTTATTGATACCGTCGTTCATTTTGCACAATTAAAGTACCATACCTGGGTCCATCTTGATACTTTCGTTCATTTTACATGAAGTACCGATCCTGTGTTCATATTGATACCACATTTCATTTTCCATAAAGTACCATACCTTGGTTCATATTGATACCTCAGCTCATTTTACACAATTAAAGTGCCGATCTTGGTTTCATACTTCATATTGCTACCTTTGTTTGTTTTGCACAATGTAAATACTAATCTTGGGTTCATATCCGTACCTTATTTCATCTTGCAGAATTAATGTAATGATCTTGGGGTCATATTGGTACCTTCGTTTATTTTACACAATGTAAATGCTGATCTTGGGTTCATATATGTACGTTACTTCATCTTACAGAATTAAAGTAATGATCTTGGCAACTTAGTTCATTTTACACAAAGCACCATTCCTGCGTTCATCTTGACACCTTTGTTCATTCTCCATTATTCAAGTACCAATCCAGGGGTTCATATTGATACGTTAGTCCATTTTACACAATTAAGGTACCTATCCTGGGTTCATATTGATACGTTTGCTTATTTTACACAATGTAAATACTGATATTGCGTTCATATAAGTACCTTACTTCATATGACAGAATTAATGTCATGATCTTGGGTACATGTTGGTATCTTTGTTCATTTTACACAAAGTACCATTCCTGCATTCATATTGACACCTTAGTTCATTTTACACAATTGAAGTACCTATCCTGGGTTCATATTGATACCTTTGTTTATTTTACACAATGTGAATACTGAGCTTGGGTTCATGCAAGTACTTTACATAATATTACAGAATTAATGTAATGATCTTGCGTACATATTGGCATCTTAGTTTATTTTACACAATTAAAGTACCTATCATGGGTTCATATTGATACCTTTGTTTGTTTTGCACAATGTTAATTCTGATCTTGGGTTCATACAAGTACCTTACATAATATTACATAATAAATGAAATGATCTTGGGTACATATTGGCATCTTAGTACATTTTACACAAGGTACCATTTCTGCATTCATATTGACACCTTAGTTCATTTTCCGTAATGAAAGTACCGACACAGGGGTTCATTATTGACACCTTATTGTATTTTTTACACAATTAAATATTACACAATTGCACAATTACACAATTACACAAATTACACAATCAGTATACAAAAAAAAAAAAAAAAAAAAAAAAAAAAATTGATACCTGCGTTTTTTGTTTTTTTTACACAATTAAATACCGATCCTCGGTTCATATTAATACCTTCATTCATTTTACACAATCAAAGTACCATACCTTGGTTCATATTGATACCTTCGTTTGTTTGTTTTTAAACAATTAAATACCGATCCTCAGTTCATATTAATACCTTCGTTCATTTTACACAATTAAAGTGCCTGTCCTGGGTTCATATTGCTACCTTAGTTTATTTTTTACACAATTAAACACCGATCCTTGGGTCATATTGATACCTACGTTCATTTTACACAATCAAAGTGCCAATCTTGGGTTCATACTTTATATTGTTACCTTTGTTTGTTTTACACAATGTAAATACTCATCTTGGATTCACATGAGTACCTTACTTCATATGACAGAATTAATGTAATGATATTGGGTACATGTTGGTATCTTAGTTTATTTTACACAAAGTACCATACCTGGGTTCATAGTGATACCCTAATTCATTTTACATGAAGTACCAATCCTGTGTTCATATTGATGCCGTAGTTCATTTCACACAAAAAGTTCCAATCCTCGGTTCATATTGATATCTTTGTTCATTTTACACGATGAAAGTACGGATAATACATCCATATTGATACCTTTGTTTATTGCGAACAATTAAAGTACTATATCTCTGTTCATTTTACACAATTAAAGTACCGATCCCGTGTTCATAAAATTTTATTCGTTCATTTTCACGATTAAATTACCGATCTTGGGTTCATTCTTCATATTGGTACCATCATTTTTTTATTTTACACAATCAAAGGAACATACCTCACCTCATGTTTTGGCTCATTGGCTCATTTTGGCTCCTTGGCTCATTTGCTTGTGCAAAAATGGACAAGGAGCATTTTTGCTCCTTGGCTCATTTTGGCTCAGGAGCCAAGGCTCCTCACCTTGGCTCATTTTGCACAATTTAAGTACCGATCCTGGGTTCATATTGATACCTTCGTTTATATTTACACAATTAAAGCACTGATATTGGGTTCATATACAGTCACGTGAAAAAGTAAGTACACCCCATGTAAACATTTGACTTTTTCAACATATTTCAACATACAGCTATTTGATCTTCATTTCAACAATATTGAAAAATAAAGGTGAAATAATATAACAAATATCATGAAACATTTACATTTTGTAGTCCATTGTATAATTTAAATAAACATAATTGCAAATTTAGCATGTGGAAAAAGTAAGTACACCCCATTAAATGTTTTTAAAAAATCTTTTTAACATATGTGGACATATCAATATTTGATCTTCATTTAAACAGTATCTATAGATAAAGGTGATCGAATTTAACAAAAAACAATGAAAAATTGACTTTGCAATAATTTATTCAACAAAAAATTAACAGAGATGCCATTTCCTTCTGTGGAAAAAGTAAGTACACCCTTAGCTCTAATAGGTGGTATTGCCCCGTTTGGCAGAAACAACCTCAAGTAGGCATTTCTTATAACTGTCTACCAGTCTCTGACATCGACTGATAGACTGGGAGGACAGACTGGGAGAAATTTTTGCCCACTCCTCCATGCAGAATTCTTTCAGCTGTGCGATGATTGAGGGGTTTCTTGCATGCACAGCTCGTTTCAAATCCGCCCACAACATCTCGATGGTTTTAGATCCGGGCTTTGACTTGGCCATTCGAGAACACTCCATTTCTTTCTTTTATTGTTTGGGGTCATTGTCATGTTGCAGGGTCCAGCTTCGGTTGAGCTTCAACCTTCCGACAGATGGCCTCACATTATCCTCAAGCACCCTCTGGTACAATGAAGAATTCATAGTGGATTCTATGATGGTGAGCTGCCCAGGCCCGGATGCAGCAAAGCTGCCCCAAACCATAATATTTCCACCACTATGCTTTACAGTTGGTATCAGGTTCTTGTGGTCAAATGCTGTCTTTGGTTTACGCCAAACATGTCTTCTGGTACTGTGGCCAAATAGCTCTACCTTTGACTCATCTGTCCAGAGCACATTGTTCCAGAAGTGCTGGTCTTTGCCTCGGTGTTCATTGGCTAACTTTAGTCTTGCCCTGATGTTCTTTCTGGACAGCAAAGGTTTCTTCCTGGCATACCTCCCATGTAGATCAAATTTGTGAAGCCTCTTTCTAATGGTGGACTCGTTCACTTTGACATCAACAGTGGCAAGAGCTACCTGTTGGTCCCGTGATGACATTCTGGGGTTCTTATAGACTTCTTTCAGCATCTTGCGGTCTGCTCTCATGCTGAACTTGCTGGGGCTGCCTGGCCTGAACAAGTTGGCAGTTGTGTGGAATCTTCTCCACTTGTAGATGATCTTCCGGACAGTCGAATGATTGATTTCAAATTGTTTGGAGATCTTTTTAAATCCCTGCCCAGACTCGTCGGCATCTATAACCTTCTTTCTGAAGGCCTCGGAGAGCTCTTTTGATCTAGGCATGGTGACGCCGCACACTTCAACAACAAAGAGCAAACCAAACAAAATGTCTGAGGTTTAAATAAGACAGGTTCCTCCAAGATCCTCTCTGATGATGTTCTCATCATTTGCACCTGAGCTGGTGCACCTGATTCTAATTTTAGGTATTTGAAGTAGTGATAAATGTAGGGGTGTACTTACTTTTTCCACATGCGAAATTTGCATTTATGTTTATTTAAATTATACAATGGACTACAAAATGTAAATGTTTCATGATATTTGTTATATTATATCACCTTGATATATCAATATTGTTGAAATGAAGATCAAATAGCTGGATGTTGAAATATGTTGAAAAAGTCAAAACTTTACATGGGGTGTACTTACTTTTTCATGTGACTAAGTCCCTTAGTTCATTTTACACGAAGAAAATCAGAATCCTGGGTTCATATTGATACCTTTGTTGATTTCTCACAATTAAAGTACCGATGTTGGTTTCATTATCACAGCCACCAAAGGTGTATGGAGGTTATGTTTTCACCCCTGTCTGTTTGTATGTTTGTTTGTTTGTGAACAAAATATCTCAAAAGGTTGTGGACGGATTCGGACAAAATTTGGCAGAGATGTAGCGTATATGACGAGGACGAAATGATTAGATTTTGGTTAAGATCCGGATTCGGATCCGGCTGGTTGAATTTTTAAGTGATTCTTCACCATTGGGAGATACTGCCAAATACGATACAGAACAGGATATCTCAAAACGGATTTGGACGAAACTTGGTGGACAGGTTGTGGGTGCGACACGGAGAATAGATTCGATTTTGGTGAAGATCTGAATATGGATTCGGATATAAGAATTGTTTAATTTTTTTGATGATTCTTCACCATTGGGAGATGGAGCCAAAAACGATATATTGCAGGATATCTCAAAACATTATGGATGGATTTGGACGAAACTTGGTGGACAGGTTGTCTGTCTGACAAGGAAGAATGGATTCGATTTTGGTTAAGATCCGGATTCGGATATAAGAATTGTTTAATTTTTTTGATGATTCTTCACCATTGGGAGATGGAGCCAAAAACGATATATTGCAGGATATCTCAAAACATTATGGATGGATTTGGACGAAACTTGGTGGACAGGTTGTGTGTCTGACAAGGAAGAAAGGATTCAATTTTGGTGAAGATTCGGATCCGGCTAGTAAAAATTTTAAAATGATTCTTCGAAATTTGTGGACGGATTTGGACGAAATTGGTATCTGACCGGTTGGGTGGGTTACAAGGACAACTAGATTCGATTTTGGTGAAGATCTGAATGTGGATTCGGATATAAGAATTGTTTAATTTTTTTGATGATTCTTCACCATTGGGAGATGGGGCCAAAAACGATATATTGCAAGTTATCTCAAAACGTTATGGATGGATTTGGACGAAACTTGGACAGGTTGTGGGTGCGACACGGAGAATAGATTAGATTTTGGTGAATATCTGAATATGGATTTGGATATGATAATTATTTAATTTTTTAAGCGATTCTTTCCCATTGAGTGATGTGGCCAACCAGGCGGAGATATGCTCTCTTCTGAGTGCCGTTCTCGGACTTCATATTGCTACCTTCATTTATTTTACACTATTAAAGTACCGATCCTGGTTTAATACTTCATATTGGTTTAGTCGTTTGTTTTACACAATGTAAATACTGATCTTGGGTTCATATAAGTACCTTAGTTCATTTTACATAATCAGAGGAACATACCTCGCTTTATGTTGATTCCTTAGTTCAGATTACACAATTAAAGTACCGATCCTAGGTTCATATTGGTACCTTCGTTTATTTTACACCATAAAAGTACCGATCTTGGGTTCAGATGGAAACCTAAGTTTATTTACACAATTAAGTGACTGATCTTGCGGTGATGTTGATAATTTTGTTCAATTCACACACTTAAAGTATCATACCTCAGTTTATATTACACAATCAAACTGCCAATACTAGGTTCATATTCATACATTCGTTAATTTACACAATTAAAGCAAAAATCTCAGGTTCACATTTCAACCTTAGTTCATTTCACACCAACAAAGTTCCAATCCTCGGTTCGTTTCGATACCTTTGTTCATTCTACACAATTAAAGTACCAATCCTGGTTTCATATTTATACCTTAGTTCATTTTACACAAAGTACCATACCTCGGTTCATATTGATACACTTACTTCCTTTTCACAATGAAAGAGCCAATCTTGGGTTCATATTTATACATTAGTTCATTTTACACAATTAAAGTGACGATATTGGAGCCATATCGGTATCCTTGTTTATTTTAAACAATTAAAGTAACGATATTGGAGCCATATCGGTATCCTTGTTTATTTTAAACAATTAAAGTAACGATATTGGAGCCATATCGGTATCCTTGTTTATTTTACACAATTAAAGTGACGATATTGGAGCCATATCGGTATCCTTGTTTATTTTAAACAATTAAAGTAACGATATTGGAGCCAGATCGGTATCCTTGTTTATTTTAAACAATTAAAGTAACGATATTGGAGCCATATCGGTATCCTTGTTTATTTTAAACAATTACAGTAACGATATTGGAGCCATATCGGTATCCTTCTTTATTTTAAACAATTAAAGTAACGATATTGGAGCCATATCGGTATCCTTGTTTATTTTAAACAATTAAAGTAACGATATTGGAGCCATATCGGTATCCTTGTTTATTTTACACAATTAAAGTGACGATATTGGAGCCATATCGGTATCCTTGTTTATTTTAAACAATTAAAGTAACGATATTGGAGCCATATCGGTATCCTTGTTTATTTTACACAATTAAAGTGACGATATTGGAGCCATATCGGTATCCTTGTTTATTTTAAACAATTAAAGTAACGATATTGGAGCCATATCGGTATCCTTGTTTATTTTAAACAATTAAAGTAACGATATTGGAGCCATATCGGTATCCTGGTTTATTTTACACAATTAAAGTGACGATATTGGAGCCATATCGGTATCCTTGTTTATTTTACACAATTAAAGTGACGATATTGGAGCCATATCGGTATCCTTGTTTATTTTACACAATTAAAGTGACGATATTGGAGCCATATCGGTATCCTTGTTTATTTTAAACAATTAAAGTAACGATATTGGAGCCATATCGGTATCCTTGTTTATTTTAAACAATTAAAGTAACGATATTGGAGCCATATCGGTATCCTTGTTTATTTTACACAATTAAAGTGATGATATTGGAGCCATATCGGTATCCTTGTTTATTTTAAACAATTAAAGTAACGATATTGGAGCCATATCGGTATCCTTGTTTATTTTAAACAATTAAAGTGACGATATTGGAGCCATATCGGTATCCTTGTTTATTTTAAACAATTAAAGTGACGATATTGGAGCCATATCAGTATCCTTGTTTATTTTAAACAATTAAAGTAATGATATTGGAGCCATATCAGTATCCTTGTTTATTTTACACAATTAAAGTGACGATATTGGAGCCATATCGGTATCCTTGTTTATTTTACACAATTAAAGTGACGATATTGGAGCCATATCAGTATCCTTGTTTATTTTAAACAATTAAAGTAATGATATTGGAGCCATATCGGTATCCTTGTTTATTTTACACAATTAAAGTGACGATATTGGAGCCATATCGGTATCCTTGTTTATTTTACACAATTAAAGTGACGATATTGGAGCCATATCGGTATCCTTGTTTATTTTACACAATTAAAGTGACGATATTGGAGCCATATCGGTATCCTTGTTTATTTTAAACAATTAAAGTGACGATATTGGAGCCATATCGGTATCCTTGTTTATTTTAAACAATTAAAGTAACGATATTGGAGCCATATCGGTATCCTTGTTTATTTTAAACAATTAAAGTGACGATATTGGAGCCATATCGGTATCCTTGTTTATTTTAAACAATTAAAGTGACGATATTGGAGCCATATCGGTATCCTTGTTTATTTTAAACAATTAAAGTGACGATATTGGAGCCATATCGGTATCCTTGTTTATTTTAAACAATTAAAGTGACGATATTGGAGCCATATCGGTATCCTTGTTTATTTTAAACAATTAAAGTGACGATATTGGAGCCATATCGGTATCCTTGTTTATTTTACACAATGAAAATACTGATCTTGGGTTCATATTTGTACCCTCGCTCATTTTACACATTTAAAGTACCTTCCTGGCTTGATATTGATAACCGAATTCATTTCACACAATTGAAGTTATGATCCTTGGTTCTTTATGATACCTCTGTTCATTTTGCACAATTAAAGTTCCGATTCTGGGATCATATTGATACCTTAGTTCATTTTACACAGTTAAAGCAACGATCTTGGTTTCATACTACATGTTGGTACCTTCGTTTGTTTTACACAATGTAAATACTGCTCTTGGGTTCATGGAGGTACCTTGGTTCATATGACAGAATTAATGTACTGATCTTGGGTTGATATTTAGAACCTTAGTTCATTTTACGCAATCAAAGTACCACACCTCAGTTCATATTGATACCTTAGTTCATTTTACACAGTTAAAGCAACGATCTTGGTTTCATACTTCATGTTGGTCCCTTCGTTTGTTTTACACAATGTAAATACTGCTCTTGGGTTCATGGTGGTACCTTGGTTCATATGACAGAATTAATGTACTGATCTTGGGTTGATATTTAGAACCTTAGTTCATTTTACACAAAGTACCATTCCTGCATTCACATTGATACCTCAGTTCATTTTCCAAAATGAAAGTACCGATCCAGGGGTTCATATTGATGCTGTAGTTAATTTTACACAATTAATTTAACATACCTCACTTCATGTTGATACCTTGGTTCATTTTACATAATGTAAGTACTGATCCTGGGTTCATATTGATACCCGAGTTCATTTTACAGAACGAAAATCAAAATCCTGGATTCATATTCATACCTTCGTTTATTTCTCACAATTAAAGTACCGATCTTCGTTTCGTCATTCATACTGGTCCTGTCGTTTGTTTAACACAATGTAAATACTGATATTGGGTTCATCCAAGTTCCTTAGTGCATCTTGCAGAATTAATGTAATGATCTTGGGTTGATATTGGTACCTTCGTTTATTTTACACAATCAAAGTAACATACCTCGGTTCATATCGATACCATTGTTCATTTTAACAATAAATAAACCGATCTTGGTCATATTGAAACCTTTGTTTATTTCACACAATTAAAGGAACATACATACCTCTGTTCATGTTGATGCCTTAGTTCATTGTACACAATTAAAGTACCGATCCTGGGTTCATATCTATACCTTGGTTTATATTTACACAATTAAAGTACTGATATTGGGTTAATATTGATACTTTAGTTCATTTTACAGAACGAAAATCAAAATCCTGGGTTCATATTGATACCTTCATTTATTTCTCACAATTAAAATACCGATCTTGGTTACGTAATTCATATTGGTACTGTTGTTTGTTTTACACAATGTAAATACTGATATTGGGTTAATCCAAGTACCTTACTTCATATTACAGAATTAATGTGATGATCTTGGGTGCATATTGGTATGTTTTTTTCATTTTACACAAATTACCATACCCTGTTTCGCATTGATACCTTATTTCATGTTACATAATGAAAGCACCGATCCTGCGTTGTATTGATACCTTCGTTCATTTCAAACAAAGTTCCAATGCTCAGTTCATATTGATAACTTCGTTAATTTTACGCAATTAAAAGTAGATCTTGGGTTTCTATTTATACCTTAGTTCATGTTACACAATGGAAGTACCGATCCTGGGTTCATATGGGTACCTTCGTTTATTTTCCACTATAAAAGTACCGATCTTGGGTTCAGATTGAAACCTTCATTCATTTACGTGATTAGAGAACCAAATTTGGGTTCATACTTATTAGTACCTTCGTTTATTTTACACAACTAGCAACGGTACCCGCCCTAGGGGCGGGGCTTCAATTGGGAGGCCCAAATGAAAAGGCAAAATATCAGAAATTGAAGGTTTTTTATTTTAAACGATTCATATAAACATCCGTTGAATCATATCACACGCAAATCAAAATCTAAACAGTATCTTTAGAATTTCAATAAAAGCCACATCACTGTTCATATCAGTAAATATTATTCCATCGTGTTTCAAATCGTGATCGATACACTATGATCGTGATGATCCTGATCGTGAATCGTGATCGATAATCGTGTTCACAATCGCTATGTCGTATGTACTCCCGAAACTTGTACCAAATTCCCGATACGTGTAACTGTACCAAATCAACAGTTAAAAGGATTTTGAGCCGATAGGTGTTACGGCCTTGGCAAGATCGAAGGAGACAGCGATCTGTTAGCGATCGATGGAGACATGTTGCTTTCCCGGGTGCCGCACAAACGCCTGCACCGATCGCGCAGCACCCGGGAAAGCAACATCGTCACAATGAGAACAATGAACGTCATGCGAATGCGAATGTTATGCGGGAGTCCAAACCTGAGAATACTTGAGACTAAAGCTGAAATTGGGAAAACTAAATAGCCTATTTTACTCCTAGAGATTTTTTTTTTTTTTTTGTATACAAGATCGAGGCTCGTGAAAGAGCGAACATTAATCACACAGAAAGACAAACAGACACATAAAACAAATAACATCGGGAGCAGTAGACAAGATGGGGAGAGAGGGGGAAGGACACAAACACAACATTTGAGAGCAGGGACCGAGAGACATGGAGACATCGAGAGATCTGTGGGAGGGAGAGGGCTTTGGGGGGGAGGCATGTGAAGGGGGGGGGGGGGGAATGGGAGAGGTATAAACATATGGACACTGCCAGCATTTCCAGGAAAGAAGTTGGAATTTCAAACAAGGTGGATCTGGGGTGAATAAGTGGGGGTAGAAAAGATCAAGGTTATGGATGGGGGAAGATAAGAGATGGTGGTGAACAGCTGTTTTAAAGACCTGGAGGGAGGAGAGGGATTGAAGGGAGTGTGGGAATTTGTTCCACAGGCGGGAGAAAAGAGGAATGAAAGAGTGAAGGTGAGCAGAGAGCCGAGATTTCGGCAGTTTAAACATCAGAGGGTTGCTGGCAGATCTTGTGCGACCTGTAGGAATATTTGGGGGACAGAGCACAGAGAGAGCTGGGGGAGCAAGGCCGGAGAGGAGTCGGTAGAAGACAGAAAGACCACCTACCTGCCTGCGGTGAGTGAGTGAAAGGCCCTCAGAGATAGCTTCATCGCGGGAGATTCCAATGATTTTGAAAGCTTTGGATTCAACAGCGTGAAGCCAAGCCAGGTGTGAGGCAGGAGCACCAGCCCATAGGGCAGAACAGTATTCCATTGAGCTGCGGATGAAAGCCTTGTATGTGGTGAGGAGCTCGGGTGTGCCGAGGAAGGACTTCGCACGACGGAGGATGCCCAGTCGGCGACTGGCTTTGGAGGCCAGCTTGGAAATGTGGTTTTCCCAAGAAAGATCATGGCAGATAGTGAGACCCAAAAGCTTGAGCGACAGAACTTCTTGGAGAGGATTGTTGAGAAAGTAGATGGGAGGGTTGCCCAGTCGATCTTTTCGGAGAGACATAGTAAGAGAGTGAGATTTGTCAGGATTGAAAGACATGTTCCACTTGTTTGACCAGTCTGTGATTTTGTCCAGGTCTTCAGAGAGTGGGGAGGCTGCAGATTGCCGATCTGAGGGAAGAGGCTTGGAGCGGCAGAGAGTGGAGTCATCAGCAAAGAGATAGAGAGGATTTTCCAGAGAGTCGGAGAGATCATTGATAAAGACCAGAAAAAGCACAGGGCCCAGCACACTTCCTTGGGGAACTCCAGCCAGAACAGGAAGGGGAGATGAGAGAAATCCATTCAGGGCCACACGTTGACTACGACCAGAGAGGAACCCAGGCAGCAGATCCCAGGATTATCCACCCAAAATATCTTTGCGATCGGTTCAGCAGTTTTTACGGTACATTCGAACAGACAGACAGACATTTGGTGAATTATAGTAAGATGTAAATACTGATCTTGGGTCACATAAGAACCGCACTTCATATTACAGAATGTACTGATCTTAGGTTAATATTGGTGCCTTAGTTCATTTTACACAATTAAAGTACCATATCTGGGTTCATCTTGATACCTTAGATCATTTTACATGAAGTACCGATCCTGTGTTCATATTGATACCGTCGTTCATTTTGCACAAAGTACCATTCCTGCGTTCATATAGACACCTTAGTTCATTTTCCATTATTAAAGTACCTATCCTGGGTTCATATTGATACCTTCATTCATTTTACACAATTAAAGTACCTATCCTGGGTTCATATTGATACCTTTGTTTATTTAACACAATGTAAATTCTGATCTTGGGTTCATACCAGCAGCTTACTTCATATGACAGAATTAATGTAATGATCTTGGGTACATATTGGTATCTTAGGTCATTTTACACAAAGTACATTCCTGCGTTCATATTGACACCTTAGTTCATTTTCCAAAATGAAAGTACCGACCCAGGGGTTCATATTGATACCTTGGTTTAATTTTTTACACAATTAAATACCGATCCTCAGGTCATCTTGATACCGTCGTTCATTCTACACAATTGAAGTGCCGATCTTGGTTTCATACTTCATATTTCTACCTTTGTTTGTTTAACACAATGTAAACACTCATCTTGGGTTCAGGTAAGTACCTTAGTTCATATTACTGAATGAATGTGATGATCTTGGTATCTTAGTTCATTTTATACAAAGCACCATTCCTGCATTCATATTGACACGTTAGTTCATTTTCCATTGTTAAAGTACCTATCCTGGGTTCATATTCATACCTTCGTTTATTTTACACTGTAAATACAGATCTTGGGTTCATACAAGTACCAAATTTCATATTACAGAATTAATGTAATTATCTTGGGTACATGTTGGTATCTTATTTCATTTTACACAAAGTACCATACCTGGGTTCATATTGATACCGTCGTTCATTTTGCACAATTAAAGTACCATACCTCGGTTCATCTTGGTACCTTAGTTCATTTTACATGAAGTACCGATCCTGTGTTCATATTGGTACCGTAGTTCATATTGCACAATTAAAGTACCATACCTGGGTTCATCTTGATACTTTTGTTCATTTTACAGGAAGTACCGATCCTGTGTTCATATTGATACCGAAGTTCTTTTTGCACAATTAAAGTACCATACCTGGGTTCATCTCGATACCTTCGTTCGTTTTACATGAAGTACCGATCCTGTGTTCATATTGATACCATCGTTCATTTTGCACAAAGTACCATACCTTGGTTCATATTGATACCTTAGCTCATGTTACACAATTAAAGTGCCGATCTTGGTTTCATACTTCATATTTCCACCTTTGTTTGTTTTACACAATGTAAATACTCATCTTGGACTCATATAAGTACCTCAGTTCATATTACAGAATTAATGTAATGATCTTGGTATCTTCGTTCATTTTGCACAAAGTACCATTCCTGCGTTCAGACACCTTAGTTCATTTTCCATTATTAAAGTACCTATCCTGGGTTCATATTGATACCTTCATTAATTTTACACTGTAAATACTGATCTTGGGTACATATAAGTACCATATTTCATATTACAGAATTAATGTAATTATCTTGGGTACATATTGGAATCTTAGTTCATTTTACACAAAGTACCATTCCTGCGTTCATATTGACACCTTTGTTAATTTTCCATTATAAAAGTACCGATCCAGGAGTTCATATTGATACCTTCGTTTATTTTACACAATGTCAATTCTGATCTTGTGTTCATACAAGTACCTTATTTCATATTACAGAATTAATGTAATTATCTTGGGTACATATTGGTATCTTAGTTCATTTTACACAAAGTACCATACTTTTGTTCATATTGATGCTGCAGTTAATTTTACACAATCAAAGTACCATGCCTTGGTTCATATTGATACCTTCATTCATTTTACACAATTAAAGTACCTATCCTGGGTTCATATTGATACCTTTGTTTATTTAGCACAATGCAAATTCTGATCTTGGGTTCATACCAGCAGCTTCCTTCATATTACAGAATTAATGTAATGATCTTGGGTACATATTGGTATCTTAGGTCATTTTACACAAAGTACATTCCTGCGTTCATATTGACGCCTTAGTTCATTTTCCAAAATGAAAGTACTGACCCAGGGGTTCATATTGATACCTTGGTTTATTTTTTTTACACAATTAAATACCGATCCTCAGGTCATATTAATACCTTCGTTCATTTGACACAATTAAAGTACCTATCCTGGGTTCATATTTCTACCTTTGTTTGTTTAACACAATGTAAACACTCATCTTGGGTTCACGCAAGTACTTTAGTTCATATTACAGAATTAATGTGATGATCTTGGTATCTTAGTTCATTTTATACAAAGTACCATTCCTGCATTCATATTGACACCTTAGTTCATTTTCCATTGTTAAAGTACCTATCCTGGGTTCATATTCATACCTTCGTTTATTTTACACTGTAAATACTGATCTTGGGTTCATACAAGTACCAAATTTCATATTACAGAATTAATGTAATTATCTTGGGTCCATGTTGGTATCGTATTTCATTTTACACAAAGTACCATACCTAGGTTCATATTGATACCGTCGTTCATTTTGCACAATTAAAGTACCATACCTCGGTTCATCTTGATACCTTAGTTCATTTTACATGAAGTACCGATCCTGTGTTAATATTGATACCGTCGTTCATTTTGCACAATTAAAGTACCATACCTGGGTTCATCTTGATACCTTAGTTCATTTTACATGAAGTACCGATCCTGTGTTAATATTGATACCGTCGTTCATTTTGCACAATTAAAGTACCATACCTCGGTTCATCTTGATACCTTAGTTCATTTTACATGAAGTACCGATCCTGTGTTAATATTGATACCGTCGTTCATTTTGCACAATTAAAGTACCATACCTCGGTTCATCTTGATACCTCAGTTCATTTTACATGAAGTACCGATCCTGTGTTCATAATGATACTGTAGTTCATTTTGCACAATTAAAGTACCATACCTGGGTTCATCTTGATACTTTCGTTCGTTTTAAATGAAGTACCGATCCTGTGTTCATATTGATACTGTCGTTCATTTTGCACAATGAAAGTGCCGATCTTGGTTTCATACTTCATATTGCTACCTTTGTTTGTTTTGCACAATGTAAATACTCACCTTGGGTTCATATACGTACCTTATTTCATCTTACAGAATTAATGTAATGATCTTGGGGTCATATTGGTACCTTCGTTTATTTTACACAATGTAAATGCTGATCTTGGGTTCATCTATGTATGTTACTTTATCTTACAGAATTAAAGTAATGACCTTGGTATCTTAGTTCATTTTACACAAAGTACCATTCCTGCGTTCATCTTGATACCAAAGTTTATTTTTTACACAATTAAATACCGATCCTCGGGTCATATTGCCACCTTCGTTTATTTTACACAATGTAAATACTGACATGGGGTTCATCTTGATCCCTTCGTTTATTTTACACAATGTAAATACCGATATTGGGTTCATATAAGTACCTTACTTCATATGACAGATTTAATGGAATGATATTGGGTGCATTTTGGTATCGTAGTTTATTTTACACAATGTAAATACTGATATTGGGTTCATATAAGTACCTTACTTCATATGACAGATTTAATGGAATGATATTGGGTGCATTTTGGTATCTTAGTTTATTTTACACAAAATACCATTCCTGCTTTCATATTGACACCTTATTTCATTTTCCATCATGAAAGTACCGACCCAGGGGTTTATATTGATACCTTGGTTTATTTTTTTACACAATTAAATACCGATCCTCCCTTCATATTGATACCTTCGTTCATTTTACACGATTGAAGTAAGATACACCTTGGTTCATATTGATACCTTCATTCATTTTACACAATTAAAGTACCTATCCTGGATTCATAGTGATACCTTTGTTTATTTTACACAATGTGAATACTGAGCTTGGGTTCACATAAGTACCTTACTTCATATTGCAGAATTAATGTAATGATCTTGGGTACATATTGGCATCTTAGTTTATTTTACACAATTAAAGTAACTATCCTGTGTTCATATTGATACCTTCGTTTGTTTTGCACAATGTAAATTCTGATCTTGGGTTCATACAAGTACCTTACTTAATATTACAGAATTAATGAAATGATCTTGGGTACATATTGGCATCTTAGTACATTTTACACAATGTACCATTTCTGCGTTCATATTGACACCTTAGTTCATTTTCCGTAATGAAAGTACCGACACAGGGGTTCATTATTGACACCTTATTTTATTTTTTACACAATTAAATACCGATCCTCGGTTCATATTAATACCTTCGTTCATTTTCCACAATCAAAGTACCATACCTTGGTTCATATTGATACCTTAGTTTGTTTGTTTTTAAACAATTAAATACCGATCCTCAGTTCATATTAATACCTTCGTTCATTTCACACAATTAAAGTGCCTGTCCTGGGTTCATATTGCTACCTTAGCTCATTTTACACAAAGTACCTATCCTGGGTTCATATTGCTACCTTAGTTTATTTTTTACACAATTAAACACCAATCCTTGGGTCATATTGATACCTATGTTCATTTCACACAATCAAAGTGCCAATCTTGGGTTCATACTTTATATTGTTACCTTTGTTTGTTTTACACAATGTAAATACTCATCTTGGGTTCATATGAGTACCTTACTTCATATGACAGAATTAATGTAATGATCTTGGGTACATGTTGGTATCTTAGTTCATTTTACACAAAGTACCATACCTGGGTTCATCGTGATACCTTAATTCATTTTACATGAAGTACAAATCCTGTGTTCATATTGATACCGTAGTTCATTTCACACAAAGAAAGTTCCAATCCTCGGTTCATATTGCTACCTTAGCTCATTTTACACAAAGTACCTATCCTGGGTTCATATTGCTACCTTAGTTTATTTTATTTTATTTTTTTTATTTTTTTTGTATACAAGATCGAGGCTCGTGAAAGAGCGAACATTAATCACACAGAAAGACAAACCGACACATAAAACATATAACATCGGGAGCGGTAGACAAGATGGGGAGAGAGGGGGAAGGACACAAACACAACATTTGAGAGCAGGGACCGAGAGACATGGAGACATCGAGAGATCTGAGAGAGGGCGAGGGCTTTGGGGGGGGGGGGCATGGGAAGGGGGCGGTGGGAGAGGTATAAAACATATGGACACTGCCAGGACTTCCAGGAAAGAAGTTGGAATTTCAAACAAGGTGGATCTGGGGTGAATTAGCGGGGGTAGAAAAGATCAAGGTTTTGGATGGGGGAAGATAAGAGATGGTGGTGAACAGCTGTTTTAAAGACCTGGAGGGAGGAGTGGGATTGAAGGGAGTGAGGGAGTTTGTTCCAGAGGCGGGAGAAAAGAGGAATGAAAGAGTGAAGGTGAGCAGAGAGCCGAGATTTCGGCAGTTTAACCATCAGAGGGTTGCTGGCAGATCTTGTGCGACCTGTAGGAATATTTGGGGGACAGAGCACAGAGAGAGCTGGGGGTGCAAGGCCGGAGAGGAGTCGGTAGAAGACAGAAAGACCACCTACCTGCCTGCGGTGAGTGAGTGAAAGGCCCTCAGAGATAGCTTCATCGCGGGAGATTCCAATAATTCTGAAAGCTTTGGTTTCAACAGCGTGAAGCCGAGCTAGGTGTGAGGCAGGAGCACCGGCCCATAGGGGAGAACAGTATTCCATTGAGCTGCGGATGAAAGCCTTGTATGTGGTGAGGAGCTCAGGTGTGCCGAGGAAGGACTTCGCACGACGGAGGATGCCCAGTCGGCGACTGGCTTTGGAGGCCAGCTTGGAAATGTGGTTTTCCCAAGAAAGATCATGGCAGATAGTGAGACCCAAAATCTTGAGCGACAGAACTTCTTGGAGAGGATTGTTGAGAAAGTAGATGGGAGGGTTGTCCAGTCGATCTTTTCGGAGAGACATAGTAAGATTTGTCAGGATTTTACACAATTAAACACCAATCCTTGGGTCATATTGATACCTATGTTCATTTCACACAATCAAAGTGCCAATCTTGGGTTCATACTTTATATTGTTACCTTTGTTTGTTTTACACAATGTAAATACTCATCTTGGGTTCATATGAGTACCTTACTTCATTTGACAGAATTAATGTAATGATCTTGGGTACATGTTGGTATCTTAGTTCATTTTACACAAAGTACCATACCTGGCTTCATCGTGATACCTTAATTCATTTTACATGAAGTACAAATCCTGTGTTCATATTGATACCGTAGTTCATTTCACACAAAGAAAGTTCCAATCTTCGGTTCATATTGATATCTTTGTTCATATTTACAAAATGAAAGTGGCGATCCTGGTTTCATATTGACACCTTAGTTCATTTTACACGATGAAAGTACGGATAATACGTCCATATTGATACCTGTGTTTATTGCGAACAATTAAAGTACCATACCTCTGTTCATTTTACACAATTAAAGTACCGATCCTGTGTTCATAAAATTTTATTCGTTCATTTTCACGATTAAAGTACCGATCTTGGGTTCATTCTTCATATTGGTACCATCATTTTTTTATTTTACACAATCAAAGGAACATACCTCACTTCATGTTGATACCTTGGCTCATTTTGCACAATTTAAGTACCGATCCTGGTTTCATATTAATACCTTAGTTTATATTTACACAATTAAACCACTGATATTGGGTTCATATGCAGTCACGTGAAAAAGTAAGTACACCCCATGTAAACTTTTGACTTTTTCAACATACAGCTATTTGATCTTCATTTCAACAATGTTGATAAATAAAGGTGAAATAATATAACAAATATCATGAAACATTTACATTTTGTAGTCCATTGTATAATTTAAATAAACATAAATGCAAATTTCGCATGTGGAAAAAGTAAGTACACCCCATGAAGTGTTTTTTTAAAAATCTTAACATATGTGGACATATCAATATTTGATCTTCATTTAAACAGTATCTAGAGATAAAGGTGATCTAATTGAACAAAAAACAATGAAAAATTGACTTTGCAATAATTTATTCAACAAAAAATTAAGAGAGATGCCATTTCCTTCTGTGGAAAAAGTAAGTACACCCTTGGCTCCAATAGGTGGTATTGCCCCATTTGGCAGAAACAACCTCAAGTAGGCGTTTCTTATGACTGTCTACCAGTCTCTGACATCAACTGGGAGAAATTTTTGCCCACTCCTCCATGCAGAATTCTTTCAGCTGTGCGATGTTTGAGGGGTTTCTTGCATGCACAGCCCGTTTCAAATCCCCCCACAACATCTCGATGGGATTTAGATCCGGGCTTTGACTTGGCCATTCCAGAACCCTCCATTTCTTTCTTTTCAGCCATTCCTTGGTGGATTCACTGGTATGTTTAGGGTCATTGTCATGTTGCAAGGTCCACCTTCAGTTGAGCTTCAACTTTCCGACAGATGGCCTCACATTATCCTCAGGCACCCTCTGGTGCAATGAAGAATTCATAGTGGATTCTATGATGGTGAGCTGCCCAGGCCCTGATGCAGCAAAGCTGCCCCAAACCATAATATTTCCACAACCATGCTTTACAGTTGGTATCAGGTTCTTGTGGTCAAATGCTGTCTTTGGTTTTCGCCAAACATGTCTTCTGGTGCTGTGACCAAATAGCTCCACCTTTGACTCATCTGTCCAGAGCACATTGTTCTAGAAGTGCTGGTCTTTGCCTCAGTGTTCATTGGCAAACTTTAGTCTTGCCCTGATGTTCTTTCTGGACAGCAAAGGTTTCCTCCTGGCACACCTCCCATGTAGATAAAATTTGTGCAGCCTCTTTCTAATGGTAGACTCGTGCACTTTGCCATCAACAGTGGCAAGAGCTACCTGTTGGTCCTGTGATCACATTCTGGGATTCTTAGAGACTTCTTTCAGCATCTTGCGGTCTGCTCTCGGGCTGAACTTGCTGGGGCGGCCTGGCCTGAACAAGTTGGCAGTTGTTTGGAATCTTCTCCACTTGTAGATGATCTTCCGGACAGTCAAATGATCGATTTCAAATTGTTTGGAGATCTTTTTAAATCCCTGCCCAGACTCGTCGGCATCTATAACCTTCTTTCTGAAGGCCTCAGAGAACTCTTTTGATCTCGGCATGGTGATGCCGCACACTTCAACAACAAAGAGCAAACCAAAGTAAATGTCTGAGGTTTAAATAAGACAGGTTCCTCCAAGATCCTCTCTGATGATGTTCTCATCATTTGCACCCGATTCTAATTTTAGGTATTTGAAGTAGTGATAAATGTAGGGGGTGTACTTACTTTTTCATGTGACTCAGTCCCTTAGTTCATTTTACACGAAGAAAATCAGAATCCTGGGTTCATATTGATACCTTTGTTGATTTCTCACAATTAAAGTACCGATGTTGGTTTCATTATCACAGCCACCAAAGGTGTATGGAGGTTATGTTTTCACCCCTGTCTGTTTGTATGTTTGTTTGTTTGTGAACAAAATATCTCAAAAGGTTGTGGACGGATTCGGACAAAATTTGGCAGAGATGTAGCGTATATGACGAGGACGAAATGATTAGATTTTGGTTAAGATCCGGATTCGGATCCGGCTGGTTGAATTTTAAAGTGATTCTTCACCATTGGGAGATACTGCCAAATACGATACAGAACAGGATATCTCAAAAATTTTGTGGACGGATTTGGACGAAACTTGTTGGAGAGGTTGTGTGTCTGACAAGGAAGAATGGATTCAATTTTGGTGAAGATTCGGATCCGGCTAGTGAAAAATTTAAAGTGATTCTTCGAAATTTGTGGACGGATTTGGACGAAATTGGTATCTGACCGGTTGGGTGTGTTACAAGGACAACGAGATTCGATTTTGGTGAAGATCTGAATGTCGATTCGGATATAAGAATTGTTTAATTTTTTTGATGATTCTTCACCATTGGGAGATGGGGCCAAAAACGATATATTGCAAGTTATCTCAAAACGTTATGGATGGATTTGGACGAAACTTGGTGGACAGGTTTTGTGTGTGCGACACGGAGAATAGATTAGATTTTGGTGAATATCTGAATATTGATTTGGATATGATAATTATTTAATTTTTTAAGCGATTCTTCCCCATTGAGTGATGTGGCCAACCAGGCGGAGATATGCTCTCTTCTGAGTGACGTTCTCGGACTTCATATTGCTACCTTCATTTATTTTACACTATTAAAGTACCGATCCCTGGTTTAATACTTCATATTGGTTTAGTCGTTTGTTTTACACAATGTAAATACTGATCTTGGGTTCATATAAGTACCTTAGTTCATTTTACATAATCAAAGGAGCATACCTCGCTTTATGTTGATTCCTTAGTTCAGATTACACAATCAAAGTACCGATCCTAGGTTCATATTGGTACCTTCGTTGATTTTACACCATAAAAGTACCGATCTTGGGTTCAGATGGAAACCTGAGTTCATTTACACAATTAAATGACTGATCTTGCGGTCATGTTGATAATTTTGTTCAATTCACACACTTAAAGTACCATACCTCAGTTCATATTACACAATCAAACTGCCAATACTAGGTTCATATTCATACATTCGTTAATTTACACAATTAAAGCAAAAATCTCAGGTTCACATTTCAACCTTAGTTCATTTCACACAAAGAAAGTTCCAATCCTCGGTTAGTTTCGATACCTTTGTTCATTCTACACAATTAAAGTACCAATCCTGGTTTCATATTTATACCTTAGTTCATTTTACACAAAGTACCATACCTCGGTTCATATTGATACACTTACTTCCTTTTCACAATGAAAGAGCCAATCTTGGGTTCATATTTATACATTAGTTCATTTTACACAATTAAAGTGACGATATTGGAGCCATATCGGTATCCTTGTTTATTTTAAACAATTAAAGTAACGATATTGGAGCCATATCTGTATCCTTGTTTATTTTACACAATTAAAGTGACGATATTGGAGCCATATCGGTATCCTTGTTTATTTTAAACAATTAAAGTGACGATATTGGAGCCATATCGGTATCCTTGTTTATTTTACACAATTAAAGTGACGATATTGGAGCCATATCGGTATCCTTGTTTATTTTAAACAATTAAAGTGACGATATTGGAGCCATATCGGTATCCTTGTTTATTTTAAACAATTAAAGTGACGATATTGGAGCCATATCTGTATCCTTGTTTATTTTACACAATTAAAGTGACGATATTGGAGCCATATCGGTATCCTTGTTTATTTTAAACTATTAAAGTGACGATATTGGAGCCATATCGGTATCCTTGTTTATTTTACACAATTAAAGTGATGATATTGGAGCCATATCGGTATCCTTGTTTATTTTAAACAATTAAAGTGACGATATTGGAGCCATATCGGTATCCTTGTTTATTTTAAACAATTAAAGTGACGATATTGGAGCCATATCGGTATCCTTGTTTATTTTAAACAATTAAAGTGACGATATTGGAGCCATATCGGTATCCTTGTTTATTTTAAACAATTAAAGTGACGATATTGGAGCCATATCTGTATCCTTGTTTATTTTACACAATTAAAGTGACGATATTGGAGCCATATCGGTATCCTTGTTTATTTTAAACAATTAAAGTGACGATATTGGAGCCATATCGGTATCCTTGTTTATTTTAAACAATTAAAGTGACGATATTGGAGCCATATCGGTATCCTTGTTTATTTTACACAATGAAAATACTCTGATCTTGGGTTCATATTAGTACCCTCGCTCATTTTACACATTTAAAGTACCTTCCTGGCTTGATATTGATAACCGAATTCATTTCACACAATTGTAGTTGTGATCCTTGGTTCCTTATGATACCTCTGTTCATTTTGCACAATTAAAGTTCCGATTCTGGGATCATATTGATACGTTAGTTCATTTTACACCGTTAAAGCAACGATCTTGGTTTCATACTTCATGTTGGTACCTTCGTTTGTTTTACACAATGTAAATACTGCTCTTGGGTTCATGGAGGTACCTTAGTTCATATGACAGAATTAATGTACTGATCTTGGGTTGATATTTAGAACCTTAGTTCATTTTACGCAATCAAAGTACCACACCTCAGTTCATATTGATACCTTAGTTCATTTTACACAATTATTAAAGCAACGATCTTGGTTTCATACTTCATGTTGGTACGTTCGTTTGTTTTACACAATGTAAATACTGCTCTTGGGTTCATGGAGGTACCTTAGTTCATATGACAGAATTAATGTACTGATCTTGGGTTGATATTTAGAACCTTATTTAATTTTACGCAATCAAAGTACCATACCTCAGTTCATATTGATACCTTAGTTCATTTTACACAATTAAAGTATCATCCCTCAGCTCATATTGGTTCCCTTGTTCACATCACATAATTAAACTTACTATCGTGACTCGGCGCATTTCGCACGCCTCACCACACGTCGTTTCAGAGGGATAGGCGTCGTTGACCATTTCTGTGTCTTTTGGGTCTTCATGGTGTTTTGCATCTTTGGGGTCTCCTGGTTCTTCGGTGTCTTTAGGGGCTTTTGAGTCTTAAGGGTCTTTTGTTTCCTTTGGGTCTTTAATGGTCTTGGTCTTTTTGGGTCTTTGGGATATTTCAAGGTATTTTGGGTCTAACGGGCCTTTCAGGGTCGTTGGGGTCTTCAGGGTGTTTTGGGTCTTGGGTCTTCAGGATCTTCAGTGTCTTTGGTGTCGTTTGGGTCTTCGGGATGTTAAGGGTCTTGTTGTTCCTCTGGGTATTTAAGTGTCTTTTGGGTATTCAGGATGTTTTGGGTCTTCAGGGTCTTTTTCACCTTGGGGTGTTTTGGGTCTTTGGTCGTCTTCAGGGTCTTGGGGGAATTAAAGGGTCGTCAAAGGTCTGATGGGTCTCAGCAGTCGAAACGTAAATAAGATTTCACGGACTGTGTTTTGGGTATTAATTGTATTTGAGGAAGAAGAATACGTTCGGGTCGCATATAAACACACAGACAAACCGACATAACCAGGTGCATTTGCTCTAATATAATAAGATGATCTTGGGGTCATATTGACACCTTTGTTCATTTTACTCCATTAAAGTACCGATGCTGGGTTCACACTTCATATTGGTACCATCATTTTTTTACACAATGCAAATACTGATCTTGGGTTCATATAAGTACCTTAGTTCATTTTGCACACTCAAAGGAACATACCTCGCTTCATGTTGATACCTTAGTGCATTTTACACAATTTAAGTACCGATCCTGGGTTCATATTGGTACTTTCGTTTACTTTACACCATAAAAGTACCAATTTTGGGTTCAGATTGAAACCTTCGTTCATTTACGTGATTATAGTACCGAACTTGGGTTCATACTTATAAGTACCTTCGTTTATTTTACATAATATAAATACTGATCTTGGATTCACATAAGTACCCCACTTCATATTACAGAATTAATATAATGATCTTGGGTACATATTGGTATCTGAGTTCATTTTACACAAAGTATCATACCTCGGTTCATATTGATACCTTAACTCATTTTCCATCATGAACGTACCGACCCAGGGGTTCATATTGATACCTTCGTATATTTTACATAATATAAATACTGATCTTGGGTTTACATAAGTACCTCACTTCATATTACAGAATTAATGTAATGATCTAGGGTACATATTGGTATCTTAGTTCATTTTACACAAAGTATCATACCTCGGTTCATATTGATACCTTAACTCATTTTCCATCATGAACGTACCGACCCAGGGGTTCATATTGATACCTTCGTATATTTTACATAATATAAATACTGATCTTGGGTTTACATAAGTACCTCACTTCATATTACAGAATTAATGTAATGATCTTGGGTACATATTGGTATCTTAGTTCATTTTACACAAAGTATCATACCTCGGTTCATATTGATACCTTAGCTCATTTTACACAATTAAAGTACCTATCTTGGGCTCATATTGCTGCCTTCGTTTATTTTACACAATTAAAGTGCAGATCTTGGTTTCATACTTCATATTACTACATTTGTTTGTTTTACACAATGAAAATACTGATATTGGGTTCCTTCAAGTACCTTAGTTCATGTTACAGAATGTGCTGATCTTGGGTTAAGATTGGTATCTAAGTTCATTTTACACAATTAAAGTACCGATCTTGGGATCATATTGCTGCCTTCGTTTATTTTACACAATTAAAGTACCGATCTTGGGATCATATTGCTGCCTTCGTTTATTTTACACAATTAAAGTACCGATCTTGGGATCATATTGCTGCCTTCGTTTATTTTACACAATTAAAGTACCGATCATGGTTTCATACTTCATATTGCTACATTTGTTTGTTTTACACAATGCAATTACTGAGCTTGGGTTCATATAAGTACCTTAGTTCATGTTACAGAATGTGCTGATCTTGGGTTGATATTGGTATCCAAGTTCATTTTACACAATTAAAGTACCGATCATAGGTTCAAATTCATACAATAGTTGAT
This sequence comes from Myxine glutinosa, assembly GCF_964187855.1. Classification (NCBI taxonomy): domain Eukaryota; kingdom Metazoa; phylum Chordata; class Myxini; order Myxiniformes; family Myxinidae; genus Myxine; species Myxine glutinosa. The sequence continues at coordinate 89,399 of NW_027616697.1, forward strand.
TTTACACAATTAAAGCACCAATCTTATGATCACATTTGTACCTTAGTTCATTTCACACAAATAAACTTCCAATCCTCGGTTCATATTGATATCTTTGTTCATATTTACATCATGGAAGTAGCGATCCTGTGTTCATAATGACACCTTAGTTAATTTTAGACGATGAAAGTACGGATCCGACATCCATATTGATACCTTTGTTTATTTTAAATAATTAAAGTACCATACCTTTGTTCATTTTGATACCTTAGTTCATTTAACATGAAGAAAGTTCCAATCCTCGGTTCATATTGATACATTTGTTAATTTTACATCATTAAAGTACCGATCATGGGTTCGTATTGATACGTTAGTTCATTTTACACAATTAAAGTACCGATCTTGGGTTTAAATTGATACCTTAGTTCATTTTACACAATGAAAGTACCGTTGATGTGCTAATAATAATTTCTTCATTCATTTTACATGATTGAAGTACCGATCTTGGGTTCATTCTTCATATTGGTACCATCATCTTTTTTTACACAATGTAAATACTGATCTTTGGTTCATGCAAGTACCTTAGTTCATTTTACACAATTCATTTAACATACCTCGCTTTATGTTGATACCTTATTTCATTTTACAAAATTTAAGTACCGATCCTGGGTTCATATTGATACCTTAGTTTATATATATGCAATTAAAGTACTGATCTTGGGTTAATATTGATACCTCAGTTCATTTTACACAACGAAAATGAATATCCTGGGTTCAAATTGACACTTTCATTTATTTCTCACAATTAAAGTACCAATCTTGGTTTCTTATTTCAGATTGGTACCATCGTTTAACACAATGTAAATACTGATCTTGGGTTCATAAAAGTAACTCAGTTCATATTACGGAATTAATGTAATTATCTTGGGTTCATATTGATGCCTTAGCTAATTTTACACAATAAAAGTACCGATCTTGGGTTCATACTATATATTGGCACCTTTGTTTATTTTACACAATAGAAATCCTGATATTGGGTTAATCCAAGTACCTTACTTCATATTACAGAATTAATGTAATGATCTTGGGTGCATATTGGTACGTTTTTTCATTTTACACAAATTACCAACGCTCGTTTCACATTGATACCTTAGTTCATTTTACATAATGAATGCACTGATCCTGGGTTCTATTGATACCTTCGTTCATTTCAAACAAAGTTCCAATCCTTAGTTCATATTGATAACTTCGTTAATTTTACACAATTAAAAGTACAGATCTTGGGTTTCTATTTATACCTTAGTTCATTTCATACAATGAAAGAACCGATCCTGGGTTCATGTCAATACCTGAGTTTACAATTACACAATTAAAGTACGGATCGTTTGTTCATATTGGTACCTTAGTTCATATCATACAATCAAAGTTCTGTACGTTGGTTCATATTGATACCTTATTTCATTTTACACAATCAATTTACCATACCTCGGTTCATATTGATGCCTTATTTCATTTTACACAAAGTACCATATCTTGGTTCATATTGATACCTTCGTTCATTTTCCATAATGAATACCAATCCAGGGGTTCATATTGAAATCTTAGTTTTTGTTTTTTTTGCACAATTAATGTACCTATCTTGGGTTCATATTGATACCTTCGTTCATTTGACAATGTAAATACTGATCTTGGGTTCATAAAAGTATCTTACTTCATATTACAGAATTTATGTAATGATGTTGGGTATATATTGGAATCTTAGTTCATTTTACACAAAGTACCATACCGGGGATCATCTTGATACCTTAATTCATTTATAATGAAGTACCGATCCTGTGTGCATATTGATACCATAGTTCATTTTACAAAACGAAGTACCATACCTTGGTTCATATTGATACCTCAGCTCATTTTACACCATTAAAGGACCTATCTTGGGTTCATATTGCCACCATCGTTTATTTTTCACAATGTAAATACTGATCTTGTATTCATATAAGTACCTTACTTCATGTTACAGAATTAATGTAATGATCTTGGTATCATAGTTCATTTTATACAAAGTACCATTCCTGCATTCATATTGACACCTTAGTTCATTTTCCATCATGAAAGTACCGACCCAGGAGTTCGTATTGCTACCTTAATCTATTTTTTTTCACACAAATAAACACAAATCCTTGGTTCATATTGATACCTTCGTTCATTTTACACAATGTAAATTCTGATCACGGGTTCATACAAGTACGTTACTTCATATTACAGAATTAATGAAATGATCTTGGGTACATATTGGTATCTTAGTTCATTTTACACAAAGTACCACTCCTGCGTTCATATTGACACCTTTGTTCATTTTCCATTATGAAAGTACCGATCCAGGGGTTCATATTGATACCTTAGTGTATTTTTTACAAAAGCAAATAACGATCCTCGGTTCATATTGATACCCCAGTTCATTTTACACAATTAAAGGACCTATCCTGGGTTCATATTGCCACCTTTGTATATTTTACACAATTAAAGTACCGATCTTGGCTTCATACTTCATATTGATACCTTTGTTTATTTTACTCCTGTGAATACTGATCTTGGGTTCCCACAAGTACCTTATTTCATATTACAGAATTAATGTAATGATCTTGGGGACATGTTGGTATTTTAGTTCATTTTACACAAAGTACCATACCTGGGTTCATATTGATACCTTCGTTCATTTTACATGATGTACCGATTCTGTGTTCATATTGATACCGCAGTTCATTTTACACAATTCAAGGACCTATCTTGGGTTCGTATTGCCACCTTCGTTTATTTTACACAATGTAAATACTGATCTTGGCTTCATAAAAGGACCTCACTTCATATCACAGAATTAATGTAATTATCTTGGGTACATATTGGTATCTACGTTCATTTTACACAAAGTACCATTCCTACGTTCATATTGACACCTTATTTCACTTTCCATAATGAAAGTATCGATCCTCGTTTCGTATTGCTACCTTCGTTCATTTTACACAATGTAAATTCTGATCTTGGGTTCATACCAGTACCTTACTTCATATTACAGAATTAATGTAATGTAATTATCTTGGGTACATATTGGTATTTTAGTTCATTTTACACAAAGTACCATTCCTGCATTCATATTGACACCTTGGTTCATTTTCCAAAATGAAAATACCGACCCAGGGGTTCATTTGGATACCTTGGTTTATTTTTTTTACACAATTCAATACCGATCCTCAGTTCATGTTGATACCTTCGTTCATTTTATACAATCCAAGTACCATGCCTTGGTTCATATTGACACCTTCGTTCATTTTACACAATTAAAGGACCTATCTTGGGTTCGTATTGCTACCTTAATTTATTTTTTACCCAATTAAACACAAATCCTTGGTTCATATTGATACCTGAGTTCATTTTATACAATTAAAGTACCGATCCTGGGTTCATATTGATACCTGAGTTCATTTTATACAATTAAAGTACCGATCTCGGGGTTCATATTGATTTCTTCGTTCATTTTACACAATTAAGTACCGATCCTCGGTTCTTATTAATACCTGAGTTCATTTTGTACAATTAAAGTACCGATCTAGGGGTTCATATTGATACCTTATTTCATTTTACACAATTAAGGAACCGATCCTGGGTTCATATTGACACCTTCGTATATTTTACACCATGTAAATACTCATCTTGGGTTCAAACAAGTACATTACTTCATATTACAGAATTAATGTAATGATCTTGGTATCTTAGTTCATTTTATACAAAGTACCATTCCTGCATTCATATTGACAACTTAGTTCATTTTCCATTATGAAAGTACCGACCCAGGGGTTCATATTGATACATTAGTTTATTTTTTTCCACAATTAAACACCGATCCTCAGTTCATATCGATACCTTCGTTCTTTTTACACAATCAAAGTACCATACCTGGGTTCATATTGATAACTTCGTTCATTTTACACAATTAGAGGACCTATCTTGGGTTCGTATTGCTATCTTAGTTTATTTTTTTACACAATTAAACACAAATCCTTGGTTCATATTGATACATTAGTTTATTTTTTTACACAATTAAACACAAATCCTTGGTTCATATTGATACATTAGTTAATTTTTTTACACAATTAAACACAAATCCTTGGTTCATATTGATACATTCGTTTATTTTTTTACACAATTAAACACCGATCCTCAGTTCATATTGATACTTTCGTTCATTTTACACAATCAAAGTACCATGCCTTGGTTCATATTGATACCTTCGTTCATTTTACACAAAGTACCATGCCTTGGTTCATATTGATACCTTCGTTCATTTTACACAATTAGAGGACCTATCTTGGGTTCGTATTGCCACCTTCGTTCATTTTACAGAATGTAAATACTGATCTTGGGTTCATAGAAGTACGTCATTTCATATTACAGAATTAATGTAATGATCTTGGGTACATGTTGGTATCTTCGTTCATTTTACACAAAGTACCATACCTGGGTTCATATCGATACCTTAATTCATTTTACATGAAGTACCTATCCTGTGTTCATATTGATACCTTAATTCATTTTACATGAAGTACCTATCTTGGTTCATTTTACACAAAGTACCATACCTGGGTTCATATTGATACATTAATTCATTTTACATGAAGTACCTATCCCGTGTTCATATTGATACCTTCGTTCATTTTACACAATTAAAGTACCATTCCTGGGTTCATATAGACACCTTCGTTCATTTTCCAAAATGAAAGTACCGACCCAGGAGTTCATTTTGATACCTTGGTTTATTTTTTTACACAATTAAATAACGATCCTCAGGTCATGTTGATACCTTCGTTCATTTTGCACAATTAAAGTGCCAATCTTGGTTTCATACTTCATATTTCTACCTTTGTTTGTTTTACACAATGTAAACACTCATCTTGGGTTCATATAAGTATCTTGGATCATATTACAGAATTAATGTAATGATCTTGGGTACATGTTGGTATCTTGGTTCATTTTACACAAAGTACCATACCTGGGTTGATATTGATACCGTAATTCATTTTACATGAAGTACCTATCCTGTGTTCATATTGATACCTTAATTCATTTTACATGAAGTACCCATCCTGTGTTCATATTGATACCTTAATTCATTTTACATGATGTACCTATCCTGTGTTCATATTGATACCTTAATTCATTTTACATGAAGTACCCATCCTGTGTTCATATTGATACATTAATTCATTTTACATGAAGTACCCATCCTGTGTTCATATTGATACCTTAATTCATTTTACATGAAGTACCTATCCTGTGTTCATATTGATACCTTAATTCATTTTACATGAAGTACCTATCCTGTGTTCATCTTGATACCTTAATTCATTTTACATGAAGTACCTATCTTGGTTCATTTTACACAAAGTACCATACCTGGGTTCATATTGATACCTTAATTCATTTTACATGAAGTACCTATCCTGTGTTCATATGGATACCTTCGTTCATTTTACACAATTAAAGTACCATTCCTGGGTTCATATGGACACCTTCGTTCATTTTACACAATTAAAGTACTTATCCTGGGTTCATATTGATACATTCGTTCATTTCACACTGTAAATACTGATCTTCGGTTCATACAAGTACCTTACTTCATATTACAGAATTAATGTAATGATCTTGGGTACATGTTGGTATCTTAGTTCATTTTACACAAAGTACCATACCTGGGTTCATCTTGATATCTTAGTTCATTTTACATAAAGTACCATACCTCGGTTCATATTGATACCTTAGTTCATTTCACATGAAGTACTGATCCTGTGTTCATATTGATACTGTAGTTCATTTTAAACAAATAAATTACCATACCTTTGTTCACATTGATACCTTAGTTCATTTTACACAAAGTACCATATCTTGGTTCATATTGATACCTTAGTTCATTTTACACAAAGTACCATATCTTGGTTCATATTGATACCTTAGTTCATTTTCTATAATGAAAGTACCAATCCAGGGGTTCATATTGAAACCTTAGTTTATTTTTTTTTACACAATTCATGTACCTATCTTGGGTTCATATTGATACCTCAGTTCATTTTCCATAATGAAAGTACCAATCCAGGGGTTCATATTGAAACCTTAGTTTATTTTTTTTTACACAATTAATGTACCTATCTTGGGTTCATATTGATACCTAAGTTCATTTTCCATAATGAAAGTACCAATCCAGGGGTTCATATTGAAACGTTTGTTTTTTGTTTTTTTTACACAATTAATGTACCTATCTTGGGTTCATATTGATACCTTCGTTCATTTGACAATGTAAATACTGATCTTGGGTTCATAAAAGTATCTTACTTCATATTACAGAATTTATGTAATGATCTTGGGTATATATTGGTATCTTAGTTCATTTTACACAAAGTACCATACCGGGGATCATCTTGATACCTTAATTCATTTATAATGAAGTACCGATCCTGTGTGCATATTGATATCATAGTTCATTTTACAAAACGAAGTACCATACCTTGGTTCATATTGATACCTCAGCTCATTTTACACCATTAAAGGACCTATCTTGGGTTCATATTGCCACCATCGTTTATTTTACACAATGTAAATACTGATCTTGTATTCATATAAGTACCTTACTTCATGTTGCAGAATTAATGTAATGATCTTGGTATCTTAGTTCATTTTATACAAAGTACCATTCCTGCATTCAGATTGAAACCTTCGTTCATTTACGTGATTATAGTACCAAACTTAGGTTCATACTTATAAGTACCTTCGTTTATTTTACATAATATAAATACTGATCTTGGGTTCACATAAGTACCCCACTTCATATTACAGAATTAATATAATGATCTTGGGTACATGTTGGTATCTTATTTCATTTTACACAAAGTACCATACGTGGGTTCATCTTGATACCTCAGCTCATTTTACACAATTGAAGTACCGATCTTGGGTTCATTCTTCATATTGGTACCATCATCTTTTTTTACACAATGTAAATACTGATCTTTGGTTCATGCAAGTACCTTAGTTCATTTTACACAATTCATTTAACATACCTCGCTTCATGTTGATACCTTATTTCATTTTACAAAATTTAAGTACCGATCCTGGGTTCATATTGATACCTTAGTTTATATATATGCAATTAAAGTACTGATCTTGGGTTAATATTGATACCTCAGTTCATTTTACACAACGAAAATGAATATCCTGGGTTCAAATTGACACTTTCATTTATTTCTCACAATTAAAGTACCAATCTTGGTTTCTTATTTCAGATTGGTACCATCGTTTAACACAATGTAAATACTGATCTTGGGTTCATAAAAGTAACTCAGTTCATATTACGGAATTAATGTAATTATCTTGGGTTCATATTGATGCCTTAGCTAATTTTACACAATAAAAGTACCGATCTTGGGTTCATACTATATATTGGCACCTTTGTTTATTTTACACAATAGAAATCCTGATATTGGGTTAATCCAAGTACCTTACTTCATATTACAGAATTAATGTAATGATCTTGGGTGCATATTGGTACGTTTTTTCATTTTACACAAATTACCAACGCTCGTTTCACATTGATACCTTAGTTCATTTTACATAATGAATGCACTGATCCTGGGTTCTATTGATACCTTCGTTAATTTTACACAATTAAAAGTACAGATCTTGGGTTTCTATTTATACCTTAGTTCATTTCATACAATGAAAGAACCGATCCTGGGTTCATGTCAATACCTGAGTTTACAATTACACAATTAAAGTACGGATCGTTTGTTCATATTGGTACCTTAGTTCATATCATACAACCAAAGTTCTGTACGTTGGTTCATATTGATACCTTATTTCATTTTACACAATCAATTTACCATACCTCGGTTCATATTGATGCCTTATTTCATTTTACACAAAGTACCATATCTTGGTTCATATTGATACCTTCGTTCATTTTCCATAATGAAAGTACCAATCCAGGGGTTCATATTGAAATCTTAGTTTTTGTTTTTTTTGCACAATTAATGTACCTATCTTGGGTTCATATTGATACCTTCGTTCATTTGACAATGTAAATACTGATCTTGGGTTCATAAAAGTATCTTACTTCATATTACAGAATTTATGTAATGATGTTGGGTATATATTGGAATCTTAGTTCATTTTACACAAAGTACCATACCGGGGATCATCTTGATACCTTAATTCATTTATAATGAAGTACCGATCCTGTGTGCATATTGATACCATAGTTCATTTTACAAAACGAAGTACCATACCTTGGTTCATATTGATACCTCAGCTCATTTTACACCATTAAAGGACCTATCTTGGGTTCATATTGCCACCATCGTTTATTTTTCACAATGTAAATACTGATCTTGTATTCATATAAGTACCTTACTTCATGTTACAGAATTAATGTAATGATCTTGGTATCATAGTTCATTTTATACAAAGTACCATTCCTGCATTCATATTGACACCTTAGTTCATTTTCCATCATGAAAGTACCGACCCAGGAGTTCGTATTGCTACCTTAATCTATTTTTTTTCACACAAATAAACACAAATCCTTGGTTCATATTGATACCTTCGTTCATTTTACACAATGTAAATTCTGATCACGGGTTCATACAAGTACGTTACTTCATATTACAGAATTAATGAAATGATCTTGGGTACATATTGGTATCTTAGTTCATTTTACACAAAGTACCACTCCTGCGTTCATATTGACACCTTTGTTCATTTTCCATTATGAAAGTACCGATCCAGGGGTTCATATTGATACCTTAGTGTATTTTTTACAAAAGCAAATAACGATCCTCGGTTCATATTGATACCCCAGTTCATTTTACACAATTAAAGGACCTATCCTGGGTTCATATTGCCACCTTTGTATATTTTACACAATTAAAGTACCGATCTTGGCTTCATACTTCATATTGATACCTTTGTTTATTTTACTCCTGTGAATACTGATCTTGGGTTCCCACAAGTACCTTATTTCATATTACAGAATTAATGTAATGATCTTGGGGACATGTTGGTATTTTAGTTCATTTTACACAAAGTACCATACCTGGGTTCATATTGATACCTTCGTTCATTTTACATGATGTACCGATTCTGTGTTCATATTGATACCGCAGTTCATTTTACACAATTCAAGGACCTATCTTGGGTTCGTATTGCCACCTTCGTTTATTTTACACAATGTAAATACTGATCTTGGCTTCATAAAAGGACCTCACTTCATATCACAGAATTAATGTAATTATCTTGGGTACATATTGGTATCTACGTTCATTTTACACAAAGTACCATTCCTACGTTCATATTGACACCTTATTTCACTTTCCATAATGAAAGTATCGATCCTCGTTTCGTATTGCTACCTTCGTTCATTTTACACAATGTAAATTCTGATCTTGGGTTCATACCAGTACCTTACTTCATATTACAGAATTAATGTAATGTAATTATCTTGGGTACATATTGGTATTTTAGTTCATTTTACACAAAGTACCATTCCTGCATTCATATTGACACCTTAGTTCATTTTCCAAAATGAAAATACCGACCCAGGGGTTCATTTGGATACCTTGGTTTATTTTTTTTACACAATTCAATACCGATCCTCAGTTCATGTTGATACCTTCGTTCATTTTATACAATCCAAGTACCATGCCTTGGTTCATATTGACACCTTCGTTCATTTTACACAATTAAAGGACCTATCTTGGGTTCGTATTGCTACCTTAATTTATTTTTTACCCAATTAAACACAAATCCTTGGTTCATATTGATACCTGAGTTCATTTTATACAATTAAAGTACCGATCTAGGGGTTCATATTGATTTCTTCGTTCATTTTACACAATTAAGTACCGATCCTCGGTTCTTATTAATACCTGAGTTCATTTTGTACAATTAAAGTACCGATCTAGGGGTTCATATTGATACCTTATTTCATTTTACACAATTAAGGAACCGATCCTGGGTTCATATTGACACCTTCGTATATTTTACACCATGTAAATACTCATCTTGGGTTCAAACAAGTACATTACTTCATATTACAGAATTAATGTAATGATCTTGGTATCTTAGTTCATTTTATACAAAGTACCATTCCTGCATTCATATTGACAACTTAGTTCATTTTCCATTATGAAAGTACCGACCCAGGGGTTCATATTGATACCTTAGTTCATTTTCCATTATGAAAGTACCGACCCAGGGGTTCATATTGATACATTAGTTTATTTTTTTCCACAATTAAACACCGATCCTCAGTTCATATCGATACCTTCGTTCTTTTTACACAATCAAAGTACCATACCTGGGTTCATATTGATAACTTCGTTCATTTTACACAATTAGAGGACCTATCTTGGGTTCGTATTGCTATCTTAGTTTATTTTTTTACACAATTAAACACAAATCCTTGGTTCATATTGATACATTAGTTTATTTTTTTACACAATTAAACACAAATCCTTGGTTCATATTGATACATTAGTTAATTTTTTTACACAATTAAACACAAATCCTTGGTTCATATTGATACATTAGTTTATTTTTTTACACAATTAAACACCGATCCTCAGTTCATATTGATACCTTCGTTCATTTTACACAATCAAAGTACCATGCCTTGGTTCATATTGATACCTTCGTTCATTTTACACAAAGTACCATGCCTTGGTTCATATTGATACCTTCGTTCATTTTACACAATTAGAGGACCTATCTTGGGTTCGTATTGCCACCTTCGTTCATTTTACAGAATGTAAATACTGATCTTGGGTTCATAGAAGTACGTCATTTCATATTACAGAATTAATGTAATGATCTTGGGTACATGTTGGTATCTTCGTTCATTTTACACAAAGTACCATACCTGGGTTCATATCGATACCTTAATTCATTTTACATGAAGTACCTATCCTGTGTTCATATTGATACCTTAATTCATTTTACATGAAGTACCTATCTTGGTTCATTTTACACAAAGTACCATACCTGGGTTCATATTGATACATTAATTCATTTTACATGAAGTACCTATCCCGTGTTCATATTGATACCTTCGTTCATTTTACACAATTAAAGTACCATTCCTGGGTTCATATAGACACCTTCGTTCATTTTCCAAAATGAAAGTACCGACCCAGGAGTTCATTTTGATACCTTGGTTTATTTTTTTACACAATTAAATAACGATCCTCAGTTCATGTTGATACCTTCGTTCATTTTGAACAATTAAAGTGCCAATCTTGGTTTCATACTTCATATTTCTACCTTTGTTTGTTTTACACAATGTAAACACTCATCTTGGGTTCATATAAGTATCTTGGATCATATTACAGAATTAATGTAATGATCTTGGGTACATGTTGGTATCTTGGTTCATTTTACACAAAGTACCATACCTGGGTTGATATTGATACCTTAATTCATTTTACATGAAGTACCTATCCTGTGTTCATATTGATACCTTAATTCATTTTACATGAAGTACCTATCCTGTGTTCATATTGATACCTTAATTCATTTTACATGAAGTACCCATCCTGTGTTCATATTGATACCTTAATTCATTTTACATGATGTACCTATCCTGTGTTCATATTGATACCTTAATTCATTTTACATGAAGTACCCATCCTGTGTTCATATTGATACATTAATTCATTTTACATGAAGTACCCATCCTGTGTTCATATTGATACCTTAATTCATTTTACATGAAGTACCTATCCTGTGTTCATATTGATACCTTAATTCATTTTACATGAAGTACCTATCCTGTGTTCATCTTGATACCTTAATTCATTTTACATGAAGTACCTATCTTGGTTCATTTTACACAAAGTACCATACCTGGGTTCATATTGATACCTTAATTCATATTACATGAAGTACCTATCCTGTGTTCATATTGATACCTTAATTCATTTTACATGAAGTACCTATCCTGTGTTCATCTTGATACCTTAATTCATTTTACATGAAGTACCTATCTTGGTTCATTTTACACAAAGTACCATACCTGGGTTCATATTGATACCTTAATTCATATTACATGAAGTACCATTCCTGGGTTCATATGGACACCTTCGTTCATTTTACACAATTAAAGTACTTATCCTGGGTTCATATTGATACATTCGTTCATTTCACACTGTAAATACTGATCTTCGGTTCATACAAGTACCTTACTTCATATTACAGAATTAATGTAATGATCTTGGGTACATGTTGGTATCTTAGTTCATTTTACACAAAGTACCATACCTGGGTTCATCTTGATATCTTAGTTCATTTTACATAAAGTACCATACCTCGGTTCATATTGATACCTTAGTTCATTTCACATGAAGTACTGATCCTGTGTTCATATTGATACTGTAGTTCATTTTAAACAAATAAATTACCATACCTTTGTTCACATTGATACCTTAGTTCATTTTACACAAAGTACCATATCTTGGTTCATATTGATACCTTAGTTCATTTTACACAAAGTACCATATCTTGGTTCATATTGATACCTTAGTTCATTTTCTATAATGAAAGTACCAATCCAGGGGTTCATATTGAAACCTTAGTTTATTTTTTTTTACACAATTCATGTACCTATCTTGGGTTCATATTGATACCTCAGTTCATTTTCCATAATGAAAGTACCAATCCAGGGGTTCATATTGAAACCTTAGTTTATTTTTTTTTACACAATTAATGTACCTATCTTGGGTTCATATTGATACCTAAGTTCATTTTCCATAATGAAAGTACCAATCCAGGGGTTCATATTGAAACGTTTGTTTTTTGTTTTTTTTACACAATTAATGTACCTATCTTGGGTTCATATTGATACCTTCGTTCATTTGACAATGTAAATACTGATCTTGGGTTCATAAAAGTATCTTACTTCATATTACAGAATTTATGTAATGATCTTGGGTATATATTGGTATCTTAGTTCATTTTACACAAAGTACCATACCGGGGATCATCTTGATACCTTAATTCATTTATAATGAAGTACCGATCCTGTGTGCATATTGATATCATAGTTCATTTTACAAAACGAAGTACCATACCTTGGTTCATATTGATACCTCAGCTCATTTTACACCATTAAAGGACCTATCTTGGGTTCATATTGCCACCATCGTTTATTTTACACAATGTAAATACTGATCTTGTATTCATATAAGTACCTTACTTCATGTTGCAGAATTAATGTAATGATCTTGGTATCTTAGTTCATTTTATACAAAGTACCATTCCTGCATTCAGATTGAAACCTTCGTTCATTTACGTGATTATAGTACCAAACTTAGGTTCATACTTATAAGTACCTTCGTTTATTTTACATAATATAAATACTGATCTTGGGTTCACATAAGTACCCCACTTCATATTACAGAATTAATATAATGATCTTGGGTACATGTTGGTATCTTATTTCATTTTACACAAAGTACCATACGTGGGTTCATCTTGATACCTCAGCTCATTTTACACAATTGAAGTACCGATCTTGGGTTCATTCTTCATATTGGTACCATCATCTTTTTTTACACAATGTAAATACTGATCTTTGGTTCATGCAAGTACCTTAGTTCATTTTACACAATTCATTTAACATACCTCGCTTCATGTTGATACCTTATTTCATTTTACAAAATTTAAGTACCGATCCTGGGTTCATATTGATACCTTAGTTTATATATATGCAATTAAAGTACTGATCTTGGGTTAATATTGATACCTCAGTTCATTTTACACAACGAAAATGAATATCCTGGGTTCAAATTGACACTTTCATTTATTTCTCACAATTAAAGTACCAATCTTGGTTTCTTATTTCAGATTGGTACCATCGTTTAACACAATGTAAATACTGATCTTGGGTTCATAAAAGTAACTCAGTTCATATTACGGAATTAATGTAATTATCTTGGGTTCATATTGATGCCTTAGCTAATTTTACACAATAAAAGTACCGATCTTGGGTTCATACTATATATTGGCACCTTTGTTTATTTTACACAATAGAAATCCTGATATTGGGTTAATCCAAGTACCTTACTTCATATTACAGAATTAATGTAATGATCTTGGGTGCATATTGGTACGTTTTTTCATTTTACACAAATTACCAACGCTCGTTTCACATTGATACCTTAGTTCATTTTACATAATGAATGCACTGATCCTGGGTTCTATTGATACCTTCGTTAATTTTACACAATTAAAAGTACAGATCTTGGGTTTCTATTTATACCTTAGTTCATTTCATACAATGAAAGAACCGATCCTGGGTTCATGTCAATACCTGAGTTTACAATTACACAATTAAAGTACGGATCGTTTGTTCATATTGGTACCTTAGTTCATATCATACAACCAAAGTTCTGTACGTTGGTTCATATTGATACCTTATTTCATTTTACACAATCAATTTACCATACCTCGGTTCATATTGATGCCTTATTTCATTTTACACAAAGTACCATATCTTGGTTCATATTGATACCTTCGTTCATTTTCCATAATGAAAGTACCAATCCAGGGGTTCATATTGAAATCTTAGTTTTTGTTTTTTTTGCACAATTAATGTACCTATCTTGGGTTCATATTGATACCTTCGTTCATTTGACAATGTAAATACTGATCTTGGGTTCATAAAAGTATCTTACTTCATATTACAGAATTTATGTAATGATGTTGGGTATATATTGGAATCTTAGTTCATTTTACACAAAGTACCATACCGGGGATCATCTTGATACCTTAATTCATTTATAATGAAGTACCGATCCTGTGTGCATATTGATACCATAGTTCATTTTACAAAACGAAGTACCATACCTTGGTTCATATTGATACCTCAGCTCATTTTACACCATTAAAGGACCTATCTTGGGTTCATATTGCCACCATCGTTTATTTTTCACAATGTAAATACTGATCTTGTATTCATATAAGTACCTTACTTCATGTTACAGAATTAATGTAATGATCTTGGTATCATAGTTCATTTTATACAAAGTACCATTCCTGCATTCATATTGACACCTTAGTTCATTTTCCATCATGAAAGTACCGACCCAGGAGTTCGTATTGCTACCTTAATCTATTTTTTTTCACACAAATAAACACAAATCCTTGGTTCATATTGATACCTTCGTTCATTTTACACAATGTAAATTCTGATCACGGGTTCATACAAGTACGTTACTTCATATTACAGAATTAATGAAATGATCTTGGGTACATATTGGTATCTTAGTTCATTTTACACAAAGTACCACTCCTGCGTTCATATTGACACCTTTGTTCATTTTCCATTATGAAAGTACCGATCCAGGGGTTCATATTGATACCTTAGTGTATTTTTTACAAAAGCAAATAACGATCCTCGGTTCATATTGATACCCCAGTTCATTTTACACAATTAAAGGACCTATCCTGGGTTCATATTGCCACCTTTGTATATTTTACACAATTAAAGTACCGATCTTGGCTTCATACTTCATATTGATACCTTTGTTTATTTTACTCCTGTGAATACTGATCTTGGGTTCCCACAAGTACCTTATTTCATATTACAGAATTAATGTAATGATCTTGGGGACATGTTGGTATTTTAGTTCATTTTACACAAAGTACCATACCTGGGTTCATATTGATACCTTCGTTCATTTTACATGATGTACCGATTCTGTGTTCATATTGATACCGCAGTTCATTTTACACAATTCAAGGACCTATCTTGGGTTCGTATTGCCACCTTCGTTTATTTTACACAATGTAAATACTGATCTTGGCTTCATAAAAGGACCTCACTTCATATCACAGAATTAATGTAATTATCTTGGGTACATATTGGTATCTACGTTCATTTTACACAAAGTACCATTCCTACGTTCATATTGACACCTTATTTCACTTTCCATAATGAAAGTATCGATCCTCGTTTCGTATTGCTACCTTCGTTCATTTTACACAATGTAAATTCTGATCTTGGGTTCATACCAGTACCTTACTTCATATTACAGAATTAATGTAATGTAATTATCTTGGGTACATATTGGTATTTTAGTTCATTTTACACAAAGTACCATTCCTGCATTCATATTGACACCTTAGTTCATTTTCCAAAATGAAAATACCGACCCAGGGGTTCATTTGGATACCTTGGTTTATTTTTTTTACACAATTCAATACCGATCCTCAGTTCATGTTGATACCTTCGTTCATTTTATACAATCCAAGTACCATGCCTTGGTTCATATTGACACCTTCGTTCATTTTACACAATTAAAGGACCTATCTTGGGTTCGTATTGCTACCTTAATTTATTTTTTACCCAATTAAACACAAATCCTTGGTTCATATTGATACCTGAGTTCATTTTATACAATTAAAGTACCGATCTAGGGGTTCATATTGATTTCTTCGTTCATTTTACACAATTAAGTACCGATCCTCGGTTCTTATTAATACCTGAGTTCATTTTGTACAATTAAAGTACCGATCTAGGGGTTCATATTGATACCTTATTTCATTTTACACAATTAAGGAACCGATCCTGGGTTCATATTGACACCTTCGTATATTTTACACCATGTAAATACTCATCTTGGGTTCAAACAAGTACATTACTTCATATTACAGAATTAATGTAATGATCTTGGTATCTTAGTTCATTTTATACAAAGTACCATTCCTGCATTCATATTGACAACTTAGTTCATTTTCCATTATGAAAGTACCGACCCAGGGGTTCATATTGATACCTTAGTTCATTTTCCATTATGAAAGTACCGACCCAGGGGTTCATATTGATACATTAGTTTATTTTTTTCCACAATTAAACACCGATCCTCAGTTCATATCGATACCTTCGTTCTTTTTACACAATCAAAGTACCATACCTGGGTTCATATTGATAACTTCGTTCATTTTACACAATTAGAGGACCTATCTTGGGTTCGTATTGCTATCTTAGTTTATTTTTTTACACAATTAAACACAAATCCTTGGTTCATATTGATACATTAGTTTATTTTTTTACACAATTAAACACAAATCCTTGGTTCATATTGATACATTAGTTAATTTTTTTACACAATTAAACACAAATCCTTGGTTCATATTGATACATTAGTTTATTTTTTTACACAATTAAACACCGATCCTCAGTTCATATTGATACCTTCGTTCATTTTACACAATCAAAGTACCATGCCTTGGTTCATATTGATACCTTCGTTCATTTTACACAAAGTACCATGCCTTGGTTCATATTGATACCTTCGTTCATTTTACACAATTAGAGGACCTATCTTGGGTTCGTATTGCCACCTTCGTTCATTTTACAGAATGTAAATACTGATCTTGGGTTCATAGAAGTACGTCATTTCATATTACAGAATTAATGTAATGATCTTGGGTACATGTTGGTATCTTCGTTCATTTTACACAAAGTACCATACCTGGGTTCATATCGATACCTTAATTCATTTTACATGAAGTACCTATCCTGTGTTCATATTGATACCTTAATTCATTTTACATGAAGTACCTATCTTGGTTCATTTTACACAAAGTACCATACCTGGGTTCATATTGATACATTAATTCATTTTACATGAAGTACCTATCCCGTGTTCATATTGATACCTTCGTTCATTTTACACAATTAAAGTACCATTCCTGGGTTCATATAGACACCTTCGTTCATTTTCCAAAATGAAAGTACCGACCCAGGAGTTCATTTTGATACCTTGGTTTATTTTTTTACACAATTAAATAACGATCCTCAGTTCATGTTGATACCTTCGTTCATTTTGAACAATTAAAGTGCCAATCTTGGTTTCATACTTCATATTTCTACCTTTGTTTGTTTTACACAATGTAAACACTCATCTTGGGTTCATATAAGTATCTTGGATCATATTACAGAATTAATGTAATGATCTTGGGTACATGTTGGTATCTTGGTTCATTTTACACAAAGTACCATACCTGGGTTGATATTGATACCTTAATTCATTTTACATGAAGTACCTATCCTGTGTTCATATTGATACCTTAATTCATTTTACATGAAGTACCTATCCTGTGTTCATATTGATACCTTAATTCATTTTACATGAAGTACCCATCCTGTGTTCATATTGATACCTTAATTCATTTTACATGATGTACCTATCCTGTGTTCATATTGATACCTTAATTCATTTTACATGAAGTACCCATCCTGTGTTCATATTGATACATTAATTCATTTTACATGAAGTACCCATCCTGTGTTCATATTGATACCTTAATTCATTTTACATGAAGTACCTATCCTGTGTTCATATTGATACCTTAATTCATTTTACATGAAGTACCTATCCTGTGTTCATCTTGATACCTTAATTCATTTTACATGAAGTACCTATCTTGGTTCATTTTACACAAAGTACCATACCTGGGTTCATATTGATACCTTAATTCATATTACATGAAGTACCTATCCTGTGTTCATATTGATACCTTAATTCATTTTACATGAAGTACCTATCCTGTGTTCATCTTGATACCTTAATTCATTTTACATGAAGTACCTATCTTGGTTCATTTTACACAAAGTACCATACCTGGGTTCATATTGATACCTTAATTCATATTACATGAAGTACCATTCCTGGGTTCATATGGACACCTTCGTTCATTTTACACAATTAAAGTACTTATCCTGGGTTCATATTGATACATTCGTTCATTTCACACTGTAAATACTGATCTTCGGTTCATACAAGTACCTTACTTCATATTACAGAATTAATGTAATGATCTTGGGTACATGTTGGTATCTTAGTTCATTTTACACAAAGTACCATACCTGGGTTCATCTTGATATCTTAGTTCATTTTACATAAAGTACCATACCTCGGTTCATATTGATACCTTAGTTCATTTCACATGAAGTACTGATCCTGTGTTCATATTGATACTGTAGTTCATTTTAAACAAATAAATTACCATACCTTTGTTCACATTGATACCTTAGTTCATTTTACACAAAGTACCATATCTTGGTTCATATTGATACCTTAGTTCATTTTACACAAAGTACCATATCTTGGTTCATATTGATACCTTAGTTCATTTTCTATAATGAAAGTACCAATCCAGGGGTTCATATTGAAACCTTAGTTTATTTTTTTTTACACAATTCATGTACCTATCTTGGGTTCATATTGATACCTCAGTTCATTTTCCATAATGAAAGTACCAATCCAGGGGTTCATATTGAAACCTTAGTTTATTTTTTTTTACACAATTAATGTACCTATCTTGGGTTCATATTGATACCTAAGTTCATTTTCCATAATGAAAGTACCAATCCAGGGGTTCATATTGAAACGTTTGTTTTTTGTTTTTTTTACACAATTAATGTACCTATCTTGGGTTCATATTGATACCTTCGTTCATTTGACAATGTAAATACTGATCTTGGGTTCATAAAAGTATCTTACTTCATATGTCAGAATTTATGTAATGATCTTGGGTATATATTGGTATCTTAGTTCATTTTACACAAAGTACCATACCGGGGATCATCTTGATACCTTAATTCATTTATAATGAAGTACCGATCCTGTGTGCATATTGATATCATAGTTCATTTTACAAAACGAAGTACCATACCTTGGTTCATATTGATACCTCAGCTCATTTTACACCATTAAAGGACCTATCTTGGGTTCATATTGCCACCATCGTTTATTTTACACAATGTAAATACTGATCTTGTATTCATATAAGTACCTTACTTCATGTTGCAGAATTAATGTAATGATCTTGGTATCTTAGTTCATTTTATACAAAGTACCATTCCTGCATTCAGATTGAAACCTTCGTTCATTTACGTGATTATAGTACCAAACTTAGGTTCATACTTATAAGTACCTTCGTTTATTTTACATAATATAAATACTGATCTTGGGTTCACATAAGTACCCCACTTCATATTACAGAATTAATATAATGATCTTGGGTACATGTTGGTATCTTATTTCATTTTACACAAAGTACCATACGTGGGTTCATCTTGATACCTTCGTTCATTTTACATGAAGTACCTATCCTGCATTGATATTGATACCATATTTCATTTTACACAAAGTACCATACCTTGGTTCATATTGATACCTCAGCTCATTTTACACAATTAAAGTGCCAATCTTGGTTTCATACTTCATATTGCTACTTTTGTTTGTTTTGCACAATGTAAATACTCACCTTGGGTTCATATACGTACCTTATTTCATCTTACAGAATTAAAGTAATGATCTTGGCATCTTAGTTCATTTTACACAAAGCACCATTCCTGCGTTCATCTTGACACCTTTGTTCATTTTCCATTATTCAAGTACCAATCCAGGGGTTCATGTTGATACGTTAGTCCATTTTACACAATTAAAGTACCTATCCTGGGTTCATATTGATACGTTAGTCCATTTTACACAATGTAAATACTGATATTCGGTTCATATAAGTACCATAGTTCATTTTACATAATCAAAGGAACATACCTCGCCTCATGTTGATTCATTAGTTCAGATTACACAATTAAAGTACGGATCGTTTGTTCATATTGGTACCTTAGTTCATATTATACAATCAAAGTTCTGTACGTTGGTTCATATTGATACCTTATTTCATTTTACACAATCAATTTACCATACCTCGGTTCATATTGATGCCTTACCTCCTTTTCACAATGAAAGTACCAATTTTGGGTTCAGATTGAAACCTAAGTTCATTTACACAATTCGTTCATATTACAGAATTAATGTAATGTTCTTGGTATCTTAGTTCATTTTATACAAAGTACCATTCCTGCATTCATATTGACAACTTAGTTAATTTTCCATTATGAAAGTACCAACCCAGGGGTTCATATTGATACATTAGTTTATTTTTTTACACAATTAAACACCGATCCTCAGTTCATATCGATACCTTCGTTCATTTTTACACAATCAAAGTACCATACCTGGGTTCATATTGATACCTTCGTTCATTTTACACAATTAGAGGACCTATCTTGGGTTCGTATTGCTACCTTAGTTTATTTTTTACACAATTAAACACAAATCCTTGGTTCATATTGATACATTAGTTTATTTTTTTACACAATTAAACACCGATCCTCAGTTCATATTGATACCTTCGTTCATTTTACACAATCAAAGTACCATGCCTTGGTTCATATTGATACCTTCGTTCATTTTACACAAAGTACCATGCCTTGGTTCATATTGATACCTTCGTTCATTTTACACAATTAGAGGACCTATCTTGGGTTCGTATTGCTACCTTCGTTCATTTTACAGAATGTAAATACTGATCTTGGGTTCATACAAGTACGTCATTTCATATTACAGAATTAATGTAATGATCTTGGGTACATGTTGGTATCTTCGTTCATTTTACACTAAGTACCATACCTGGGTTCATATCGATACCTTAATTCATTTTACATGAAGTACCTATCCTGTGTTCATATTGATACCTCAATTCATTTTACATGAAGTACCTATCTTGGTTCATTTTACACAAAGTACCATACCTGGGTTCATATTGATACATTGATTCATTTTACATGAAGTACCTATCCCGTATTCATATTGATACCTTCGTTCATTTTACACAATTAAAGTACCATTCCTGGGTTCATATAGACACCTTCGTTCATTTTACACAATTAAATACCATTCCTGGGTTCATATTGATACCTTCGTTCATTTCACACTGTAAATACTGATCTTGGGTTCATACAAGTACCATAATTCATATTACAGAATTAATGCAATGATCTTGGGTACATGTTGATATCTTAGTTCATTTTACACAAAGTACCATACCTCGATTCATATTGATACATTAGTTCATTTCACATGAAGTAATGATCCTGTGTTCATATTGATACTGTAGTTCATTTTACACAAATAAATGACCATACCTTTGTTCGTATTGATACCTTCGTTCATTTTACACAAAGTACCATACCTTGGTTCATATTGATACCTTAGTTAATTTTCCATAATCAAAGTACCAATCCAGGGGTTCATATTGATACCTTAGTTTATTTTTTACACAATTAAAGGACCTACCTTGGGTTCATATTGATACCTTAGTTTATTTTTTACACAATTAAAGGACCTACCTTTGGTTCATATTGATACCTTAGCTC
This sequence comes from Myxine glutinosa, assembly GCF_964187855.1. Classification (NCBI taxonomy): domain Eukaryota; kingdom Metazoa; phylum Chordata; class Myxini; order Myxiniformes; family Myxinidae; genus Myxine; species Myxine glutinosa. Next base: position 111,708 of record NW_027616697.1, read on the forward strand.
ATTTTCCACAATGTAAATACTGATCTTGGGTCAATCTAAGTACCTTACTTCATATTACAGAATTGATGTGATGATCTTGGGTACATATTGGTATCTCAGCTCATTTTACACAAAGTACATTCCTGCGTTCATATTGACACCTTAGTTCATTTTTCATCATGAAAGTACCGACCCAGGGGTTCAGATTGATACCTCAGTTTATTTTTTGACACAATTAAATACCGATCCTCGGCTCATATTGATACCTTCGTTTATTTTACACAATTGTACTACCTATCCTGGGTTCATATTGATACCTTCGTTTATTTTACACAATGTAAATTCTGATCTTGGGTTCATACCAGAACCTTACTTCATATTACAGAATTAATGTAATGATCTTGGGTACATGTTGGTATCTTCGTTCATTTTACACAAAGTACCATTCCTGCATTCATATTGACACCTTAGTTCATTTTCCAAAATGAAAGTACCGACCCAGGAGTTCATTTTGATACCTTAGTTCATTTAACATGAAGAAAGTTCCAATCCTCGGTTCATATTGATACATTTGTTAATTTTACATCATTAAAGTACCGATCATGGGTTCGTATTGATACGTTAGTTCATGTTACACAATTAAAGTACCGATCTTGGGTTTAAATTGATACCTTAGTTCATTTTACACAATGAAAGTACCGTTGATGTGCTAATAATAATTTCTTCATTCATTTACATGATTGAAGTACCGATCTTGGGTTCATTCTTCATATTGGTACCATCATCTTTTTTTACACAATGTAAATACTGATCTTTGGTTCATGCAAGTACCTTAGTTCATTTTACACAATTCATTTAACATACCTCGCTTTATGTTGATACCTTATTTCATTTTACACAATTTAAGTACCGATCCTGGGTTCATATTGATACCTTAGTTTATATATACGCAATTAAAGTACTGATCTTGGGTTAATATTGATACCTCAGTTCATTTTACACAACGAAAATGAATATCCTGGGTTCAAATTGACACTTTCATTTATTTCTCACAATTAAAGTACCAATCTTGGTTTCATATTTCATATTGTTACCGTCGTTTAACACAATGTAAATACTGATCTTGGGTTCATACAAGTAACTCAGTTCATATTACGGAATTAATGTAATTATCTTGGGTTCATATTGATGCCTTAGCTACTTTTACACAATTAAAGTACCGATCTTGGGTTCGTACTATATATTGGCACCTTTGTTTATTTTACACAATAGAAATACTGATATTGGGTTCATCCAAGTACCTTACTTCATATTACAGAATTAATGTAATGATCTTGGGTGCATATTGGTATGTTTTTTCATTTTACACAAATTACCAAAGCTCGTTTCACATCGATACCTTAGTTCATTTTACATAATGAATGCACTGATCCTGGGTTCTATTGATACCTTCATTCATTTCAAACAAAGTTCCAATCCTTAGTTCATATTGATAACTTCGTTAATTTTACACAATTAAAAGTACAGATCTTGGGTTTCTATTTATACCTTAGTTAATTTCATACAATGAAAGAACCGATCCTGGGTTCATGTCAATACCTGAGTTTACAATTACACAATTAAAGTACGGATCGTTTGTTCATATTGGTACCTTAGTTCATATTATACAATCAAAGTTCTGTACGTTGGTTCACATTGATACCTTATTTCATTTTACACAATCAAAGTAACATACCTCGGTTCATATTGATACCTTACTTCCTTTTCACAATGAAAGTACCAATTCTGGGTTCAGATTGAAACCTAAGTTCATTTACACAATGAAATGACTGATTTTGCGGTCATATTGATAACTTTATTCGATTCACACACTTAAAGTACCATACCTCAGTTTATATTACACAATAAAACTGCCAATACAAGGTTCATATTCATAAATTCGTTAATTTACACAATTAAAGCAAAAATCTCAGGTTCACATTTCAACCTTAGTTCATTTCATACAAAGAAAGTCCCAATCCTCGGTTCGTTTCGATACCTTTGTACATATTTACATCATGAAAGTAGCGATCCTGGGTTCATATTGATAACTTCGTTCATTTTATACAAGTACCGATCCGAAGTTCATATTGATAGCTTTGTTTGTTTTAAACAATTAAAATACCATACCTCGGTTCATGTTGATACCTTAGTTAATTTTACACAGTTAAATTACTGATCTTAGGGTCATATTGGGACCTTCGTTTATTTTGCACAATGAAAGTACCAATCCTGTGTTCATTTTACACGATTAAAGTACCGATCTTTGGTTCATTCTTCAACTTAGTACCATCGTTTATTTTACACAATGTAAATCCTGATCTTGGGTTCGTACAAGTACCTTAGTTCATTTTACACAATCAAAGGAACATATATCAGTTCATGTTGATACCTTGGTTCATTTTACACAATTCATTTAACATACCTCGCCTCATGTTGATACCCTGGTTCATTTTACACAATTTAAGTACCGATTCTGGGTTCATATTGATACCTTCGTTCATTTTCCACAATTAGAGGACCTCTCTTGGGTTCGTATTGCTACCTTAGTTTATTTGTTTTACACAAATAAACACAAATCCTTGGTTCATATTGATACATTGATACCTTCGGTTCATTTTACATGAAGTACCTATCCTGTGTTCATATTGATACCTTAATTCATTTTACATGAAGTACCCATCCTGCGTTCATATTGCCACCTTTATGTATTTTACACAATTAAAGTACCGATCTTGGTTTCGTATTGCCACCTTCGTTTATTTTACAGAATGTAAATACTGATCTTGGGTTCATACAAGTACCTCACTTCATATTACAGAATTAATGCAATGATCTTGGTAGTATAGTTCATTTTACACAAAGTACCATTCCTGCGTTCATTTCGACACCTTATTTCATTTTCCAAAACGAAAGTACCGATCCAGGGGTTCATATTGATACCTTAGTTTATTTTTTAAACAATTAAAGGACCTACCTTGGGTTCATATTGATACCTTAGTTTATTTTTTTACACAATTAAAGGACCTACCTTTGGTTCATATTGATACCTTAGCTCATTTTACACAATGTAAATACTGATCTTGGGTCAATCTAAGTACCTTACTTCATATTACAGAATTAATGTAATGATCTTGGGTACATATTGGTATCTTCGTTCATTTTACACAAAGTACCATTCCTGCATTCATATTGACACCTTAGTTCATTTTCCAAAATGAAAGTACCGACCCAGGGGTTCATTTGGATACCTTGGTTTATTTTTTTACACAATTCAATACCGATCCTCAGTTCATGTTGATACGTTCGTTCATTTTATACAATCCAAGTACCATGCCTTGGTTCATATTGACACCTTCGTTCATTTTACACAATTAAAGGACCTATCTTGGGTTCGTATTGCTACCTTCATTTATTTTTTACCCAATTAAACACAAATCCTTGGTTCATATTGATACCTAACTTCATTTTACAAAATTAAAGTACCGATCCTGGGTTCATATTGATTTCTTCGTTCATTTTACACAATTAAGTACCGATCCTCGGTTCTTATTAATACCTTAGTTCATTTTGTACAATTAAAGTACCGATCTAGGGGTTCATATTGATACCTTCGTATATTTTACACCATGTAAATACTCATCTTGGGTTCAAACAAGTACATTACTTCATATTACAGAATTAATGTAATGTTCTTGGTATCTTAGTTCATTTTATACAAAGTACCATTCCTGCATTCATATTGACAACTTAGTTAATTTTCCATTATGAAAGTACCGACCCAGGGGTTCATATTGATACATTAGTTTATTTTTTTCCACAATTAAACACCGATCCTCAGTTCATATCGATACCTTCGTTCATTTTACGCAATCAAAGTACCATACCTGGGTTCATATTGATACCTTCGTTCATTTTACACAATTAGAGGACCTATATTGGGTTCGTATTGCTACCTTAGTTTATTTTGTACATAATTAAACACAAATCCTTGGCTCATATTGATACATTAGTTTATTTTTTTACACAATTAAACACCGATCCTCAGTTCATATTGATACCTTCGTTCATTTTACACAAAGTACCATGCCTTGCTTCATATTGATACCTTCGTTCATTTTACACAATTAGAGGACCTATCTTGGGTTCGTATTGCTACCTTCGTTCATTTTACAGAATGTAAATACTGATCTTGGGTTCATAGAAGTACGTCATTTCATATTACAGAATTAATGTAATGATCTTGGGTACATGTTGGTATCTTGGTTCATTTTACACAAAGTACCATACCTGGGTTCATATCGATACCTTAATTCATTTTACATGAAGTACCTATCCTGTGTTCATATTGATACCTTAATTCATTTTACATGAAGTACCTATCTTGGTTCATTTTACACAAAGTACCATACCTGGGTTCATATTGATACATTGATTCATTTTACATGAAGTACCTATCCCGTATTCATATTGATACCTTCGTTCATTTTACACAATTAAATACCATTCCTGGGTTCATATTGATACCTTCGTTCATTTCACACTGTAAATACTGACCTTGGGTTCATACAAGTACCTTAATTCATATTACAGAATTAATGCAATGATCTTGGGTACATGTTGATATCTTAGTTCATTTTACACAAAGTACCATACCTCGGTTCATATTGATACATTAGTTCATTTCACATGAAGTAATGATCCTGTGTTCATATTGATACTGTAGTTCATTTTACACAAATAAATGACCATACCTTTGTTCGTATTGATACCTTCGTTCATTTTACACAAAGTACCATACCTTGGTTCATATTGATACCTTAGTTAATTTTCCATAATGAAAGTACCAATCCAGGGGTTCATATTGAAACCTTGGTTTCTTTTTATTTTTACACAATTAATGTACCTATCTTGGGTTCATATTGATACCTTCGTTCATTTTACACAATGTAAATACTGATCTTGGGTTCATAAAAGTATCTTACTTCATATTACAGAATTTATGTAATGATCTTGGGTATATATTGGTATCTTAGTTCATTTTACACAAAGTACCATACCGGGGTTCAGATTGATACCTTAATTCATTTTAAATGAAGTACCGATCCTGTGTACATATTGATACCGTAGTTCATTTTACAAAACGAAGTACCATACCTTGGTTCATATTGATACCTTAGCTCATTTTACACCATTAAAGGACCTATCTTGGGTTCATATTGACACCTTTGTTCATTTTCCATTATGAAAGTACCGATCCAGGGGTTCATAATGATAGCTTAATTTATTTTTTACAAAAGTAAATACCGATCCTCGGTTCGTATTGATACCTCAGTTCATGTTACACAATTAAAGGACCGATCCTGGGTTCATTTTGCCACCTTGATGTATTTTACACAATTAAAGTACCGATCTTGGTTTCATACTTCATATTGATACCTTTGTTTATTTTACTCATGTGAATACTGATCTTAGGTTCCCACAAGTACCTTATTGCATATTACAGAATTAATGCAATGATCTTGGGTACATGTTGGTATCTTAGTTAATTTTACACAAAGTACCATACCTGGGTTCATGTTGATACCTTAGTTCATTTAACATGAAGTACTGATCCTGTGTTCAGATCGATACCGCAGTTCATTTTACACAATGTAAATACTGCTCTTGGGTTAATCTAAGTAAGTTACTTCATTTTACATAATTGATGCAATGATCTTGGGTACATATTGGTATCTTAGTTCATTCTACACAAAGTACCATTCCTGCTTTCATATTGATACCTTAATTCATTGTACATAATGAAAGTGCCGACCCAGGGGTTCATTTTGATACCTTAGTTTATTTTTTCCACAATTAAATACCGATCGTCGGTTCATATTAATACCATCGTTCATTTTATACAATTAAAGTACTGATCCAGGGTTTCATATTAATACCATCGTTCATTTTATACAATTAAAGTACTGATCCAGGGTTTCATATTGATACTTTCATTCATTGTACACAATTAAAGTACTTATCCTGGGTTCATATCGATACCTTCGTTCATTTTACACAATTAAAGTACTGATCTTTGTTTCATACTTCATATTTCCACCTTTGTTTGTTTTACACAATGTAAATACTCATTTTGGGTTCATATATGTACCTTAGTTCATATTACAGAATTAATGTAATGATCTTGGTATCTTCGTTCATTTTACACAAAGTACCATTCCTGCATTCATATAGACACCTTAGTTCATTTTCCATTATTAAAGTACCTATCCTGGGTTCATATTGATACCTTCATTCATTTTACACTGTAAATACTGATCTTGGGTTCATACAAGTACCTTACTTCATATTACAGAAATAATGTAATTATCTTGGGTACATATTGGTATCTTAGTTCATTTTACACAAAGTACCATTCCTGCGTTCATATTGACACCTTTGTTCATTTTCCATTATAAAAGTACCGATCCAGGAGTTCATATTGATAACTCAGTTCATTTTACACAATTAAAGTACATATCCTGGGTTCATATTAATACCTTCATTTATTTTACACAAATGTAAATTCTGATCTTGGGTTCATACAAGTACCTTGCTTCATATTACAGAATTAATGAAATGATCTTGGTATCTTTGTTCATTTTGCACAAAGTACCATTCATGCATTCATATCGACACCTTAGTTCATTTTACCCAATTAAAGTACCGATCATGGGTTGATATTGACAATTTAGTTCATTTTACACGATTAAAGTACCGATCTTGGGTTTATTCTTCATATTGGTACCATCATTTATTTTACACAATGAAAATAATGATCTTGGGTTCATACAAGTACCTTAGTTCATTGTAAACAATGTAATTACTGATGTTGGGGTCATATTGATACCTTTGTTCATTTTACACGATTAAAGTTCCGATCTTTAGTTCGTTCTTCATAATGGTACCATCATTTATTTTACACAATGTAAATACTGATCTTGGGGTCATATTGATACCTTTGTTCATCTATCTATAATTCCAGTAATGTGTGTGTGTGTGTGTGTGTGTGTGTGTGTGTGTGTGTGTGTGTGTGTGTGTGTGTGTGTGTGTGTGTGTATGTCTGTGTGTTTGTCTGTGACCGCTGTTTCTCGACGACCACGGGTCCGATATACTTGAAACTTGCCAGGTATATTGCTGGGGACCTGAGGATGTGCCTTTTCAAGGTTTCATATTAATCGGACAAGTAGTTACCGAGCTATGTCCAAAAAACGATTCAACCAATCAGAGAGCAGCGAGCTATCACGTGTGCCTAACGTGGCGAACAGACTCTGCCTCGGACGGCACATTTGAGAGCGTATTCATTTATTTCACGTTGGCAAACTATGTTGGTGTTAAACTATGTTTTAAAACTAATTAAAACTAATTTGCGATTCATCGTAACTGCGATATGCGACCTTCCGGAGCTCCTGTGAGAGCGTGCGCCATTACGGATAGTAATTCAATTAAAAACATAAAAACATTGTCCCAATTCAGTCAGAGCGAAGGGCGTTGTTTTAAGCGAAGAGCGTTTTATTTTTCCCCTGAAATTCAGTCGCCGGACGGTGAAAGCTTTTTTTGGGGGGCAGCTACTGGCAGCCACGTACGGCCAATCACAGGACACGTTGTTGTGGCGACGTGCCGTGTTGTTTTCCCTCGCGGTTTGGAATGTTTTTCCTTTTCATTTTTTTTCCTCTTCTCTTTCTACTTTTCCTTGCGATTAAATTGCAAAAAGCCAAAATGCGTTGGCGCTAATTGAATATCTTGATTGAATTGGCGCTAATTGAATAATTGAACTTCCGGACAGTGAAGACTTCACTTCCGGCCTTACGAAAGTGCCGACTTACTGTCTCGATTGTATCTTCCCACTGTCTTATTGTTAGATCTATCTATTCTATCTATCTATAATTCCAGTAATCTCTGTGTGTGTGTCTGTGTGTGTGTCTGTATGCGACCGCTGTTTCTCGACAACCACGGGTCCGATATACTTGAAACTTGCCAGGTATATTGCTGGGGACCCGAGGATGTGCCTTTTCAAGGTTTCATATTAATCGGAGAAGTAGTTACCGAGCTATGGCGATTTCTTTACCAAACTCCGCAAGCCGTTCGCTTTGGACCAAACCATTTCATGTAAATAGAGGGGGGGGATTGTCACCGTACTCGCAAGCCGTTCGCTTTGGACCAAACCATTTCATGTAAATAGAGGGGGGGGATTGTCACCGTACTCGCAAGCCGTTCGCTTTGGACCAAACCATTTCATGTAAATAGAGGGGGGGGGGATTGTCACCGTACTCGCAAGCCGTTCGCTTTGGACCAAACCATTTCATGTAAATAGAGGGGGGGGGATTGTCACCGTACTCGCAAGCCGTCCGCTTTGGCTTTGCGAATGGACCAAACCATTTCATGTAAATAGAGGGGGTAGATATAATTTTGTACGGGCATGCCCTAGTTTCAAACAATTAAAGTACCAATCCTCAGTTCATATTGATACCTTTGTTCATTTTACATCAATAAAGTACCGATTTTGGGTTCATATTGAGACATTTTTTGCATTTCACATCATAAAAGTAACGATCCTGAATTCATATTAATACCGTCGTTAATTTTACACAATTAAAGTATCAGTCCTGGGTTCATATTGATACCTTAGCTCATTTTACACAATTCAAGGACCTATCTTGGGTTCGTATTGCCACCTTCGTTTATTTTACACAATGTAAATACTGATCTTGGGTTCACAAAAGTACCTTACTTCATATTACAGAATTAATGCAATTATCTTGGGTACATATTGGTATCTTAGTTCATTTTACACAAAGTATCATACCTCGGTTCATATTGATACCCGAGTTCATTTTACAGAACGAAAATCAAAATCCTGGATTCATATTCATACCTTAGTTTATTTCTCAAAATTAAAGTACCGATCTTCGTTTCGTCATTCATACTGGTCCTGTCGTTTGTTTTACACAATGTAAATACTGATCTTGGGTTCATACAAGTACCTTAGTTCATGTGACAGAATTAATGCACTGATCTTGGGTTCATACAAGTACCTTAGTTCATGTGACAGAATTAATGCACTGATCTTGGGTTGATATTTAGAACCTTAGTTCATTTTACACAATCAAAGCAACATACGTCGGTTCATTTTACACAATTAAAGTATCATACCTCGGTTCATATTGGTTCCTCAGTTCATAGTACGCAATTAAAGTTACTATCGTGACTTGGCGCATTCCACGCGCCTCACCACACGTCGTTTCAGAGGGATGGGCGTCTTTGACCATTTCGGTGTCTTTTGGGTTTTCATGGTGTTTTGGGTCTTTTGGATCTTCTGGTTCTTCGGTGTCTTCAGGGTCTTTTGAGTCTTACAGGTCTTTTGTTTCCTTTGGGTCTTTAATGGCCTTGCGTCTTTCTGGGTCTTCGGGGTATTTCAATGTATTTTGAGTCGAAAGGGCCTTTCAGGGTTTTTGGGGTCTTCAGGGTGTTTTGGGTCTTTGAGGTCTTTTGGGTCTTGGGTCTCCGGTGTATTTTGGATCTTCAGGATGTTTTGGGTCTTTGGGGTCTTCGGGGACATTTGGGTATTCAGGGTCTTTTTCAGCCTCGGGGTGTTTTGGGTCTTTGGGGGTGTTTTGGGTCTTTTGGGTATTGTGGGTGTTTCGGGTGTTCGGGGTCTTTTGGATCTATAAAAGGTAATATGGGTCTTCAGGGGTGTTGGTCATCTTCAGGGTCTTGGGGGACTTAAAGGGTCGTCAAAGGTCTGATGGGTGTCAGCAGTCTAAACGTAAATAAGAGTTCACAGACTGTTTTGGGTATTAATTATATTTGAGGAAGAAGAAAACGTTCTGGTCGCCTTTCAACATAGACAAACCGACATAACGACAGAACCATGTACATTTGCTCGAATATAAGAAGATGATCTTGGGGTCATATTGATACCTTTGTATATTCCACACAATTAAAGGACCATACCTTGGTTCATATTGATACATAATTTCATTTTACACAATGAAACTACCGATCCTGGGTTCATATTGACACCGTTGTTCATTTTACTCCATGAAAGTAAAGATTGGGTTCATATTGATACCTTAGTTCATTTTACACAATTTAAGTACCGATCCTGGGTTCATATGGGTACCTTCGTTTATTTTCCACTATAAAAGTACCGATCTTGGGTTCAGATTGAAACCTTCATTCATTTACCTGATTAGAGTACCAAATTTGGGTTCATACTTATTAGTACCTTCGTTTATTTGACATAACTCGCAACGGTACCCGCCCTATGGGCGGGGCTTCAATTGGGAGGCCCAAATGAAAAGGCAAAATATCAGAAATTGAAGGTTTTTTTATTTTAAACGATTCATATAAACAGCCGTTGAATCATATCACACGCAAATCATCAAAATCTAAACAGTATCTTTAGAATTTCAATAAAAGCCACATCACTGTTCATATCGGTAAATATTATGCCATCGTGTTTCAAATCGTGATCGATACACTATGATCGTGATGATCGTGATCGTGAATCGTGATCGATAATCGTGTTCACAATCGCTATGTCGTATGTACTCCCGATACGTGTACCAAATTCCCGATACGTGTAACTGTACCAAATCAACAGTTAAAAGGATTTTGAGCCGATAGGTGTTACGGCCTTGGCAAGATCGAAGGAGACAGCGATCTGTTGGCGATCGATGGAGACATGTTGCTTTCCCGGGTGCCGCACAAACGGCTGCACCGATCGCGCAGCACCCGGGAAAGCAACATCGTCACAATGAGAACAATGAACGTCATGCGAATGCGAATGTTATGCGGGAGTCCAAACCTGAGAATACTGGAGAATAAAGCTGAAATTGGGAAAACTAAATAGCCTATTTTACTCCTGGGGATTTTTTTTTTTTTTTTTTGTATACAAGATCGAGGCTCGTGAAAGAACGAACATTAATCACACAGAAAGACAAACAGACACATAAAACAAATAACATCGGGAGCGGTAGACAAGATGGGGAGAGAGGGGGAAGGACACAAACAACATTTGAGAGCAGGGACCGAGAGACATGGAGACATCGAGAGATCTGTGGGAGGGAGAGGGCTTTGGGGGGGAGGCATGTGAAGGGGGGGGGGTGGGAGAGGTATAAACATATGGACACTGCCAGGATTTCCAGGAAAGAAGTTGGAATTTCAAACAAGGTGGATCTGGGGTGAATTTGTGGGGGTAGAAAAGATCAAGGTTATGGGTGGGGGAAGATAAGAGATGGTGGTGAAGAGCTGTTTTAAAGACCTGGAGGGAGGAGTGGGATTGAAGGGAGTGTGGGAGTTTGTTCCACAGGCGGGAGAAAAGAGGAATGAAAGAGTGAAGGTGAGCAGAGAGCCGAGATTTCGGCAGTTTAACCATCAGAGGGTTGCTGGCAGATCTTGTGCGACCTGTAGGAATATTTGGGGGACAGAGCACAGAGAGAGCTGGGGGAGCAAGGCCAGAGAGGAGTCGGTAGAAGACGGAAAGACCACCTACCTGCCTGCGGTGAGTGAGTGAAAGGCCCTCAGAGATAGCTTCATCGCGGGAGATTCCAATGATTTTGAAAGCTTTGGATTCAACAGTGTGAAGCCGAGCCAGGTGTGAGGCAGGAGCACCAGCCCATAGGGGAGAACAGTATTCCATTGAGCTGCGGATGAAAGCCTTGTATGTGGTGAGGAGCTCAGGTGTGCCGAGGAAGGACTTCGCACGACGGAGGATGCCCAGTCGGCGACTGGCTTTGGAGGCCAGCTTGGAAATGTGGTTTTCCCAAGAAAGATCATGGCAGATAGTGAGACCCAAAAGCTTGAGCAACAGAACTTCTTGGAGAGGATTGTTGAGAAAGTAGATGGGAGGGTTGTCCAGTCGATCTTTTCGGAGAGACATAGTAAGAGAGTGAGATTTGTCAGGATTGAAAGACATGTTCCACTTGTTTGACCAGTCTGTGATTTTGTCCAGGTCTTCAGAGAGTGAGGAGGCTGCAGATTGCCGATCTGAGGGAAGAGGATTGGAGCGGCAGAGAGTGGAGTCATCAGCAAAGAGATAGAGAGGATTTTCCAGAGAGTCGGAGAGATCATTGATAAAGACCAGAAAAAGCACAGGGCCCAGCACACTTCCTTGGGGAACTCCAGCCAGAACAGGCAGGGGAGATGAGAGAAATCCATTCAGGGCCACAGGTTGACTACGACCAGAGAGGAACCCAGGCAGCAGATCCCAGGATTATCCACCCAAAATATCTTTGCGAACGGTTCAGCAGTTTTTACGGTACATTCGAACAGACAGACAGACATTTGGTGAATTATAGTAAGATGTAAATACTGATCTTGGGTCACATAAGAACCGCACTTCATATTACAGAATGTACTGATCTTAGGTTAATATTGGTGCCTTAGTTCATTTTACACAATTAAAGTACCATATCTGGGTTCATCTTGATACCTTAGATCATTTTACATGAAGTACCGATCCTGTGTTCATATTGATACCGTCGTTCATTTTGCACAAAGTACCATACCTTGGTTCATATGGATACCTTAGCTCATTTTACACAATTAAAGTGCCGATCTTGGTTTCATATAAGTACCTTAGCTCATATTACAGAATTAATGTAATGATCTTGGTATCTTCGTTCATTTTGCACAAAGTACCATTCCTGCGTTCTTTTCGACACCTTAGTTCATTTTCCATTGTTAAAGAACCTATCCTGGGTTCATATTCATAACTTCGTTTATTTTACACTGTAAATACTGATCTTGGGTTCATACAAGTACCAAATTTCATATTACAGAATTAATGTAATTATCTTGGGTACATGTTGGTATCTTATTTCATTTTACACAAAGTACCATTCCTGGGTTCATATTGATACCTTAGTTCATTTTACATGAAGTACCGATCCTGTGTTCATATTGATACCATCGTTCATTTTGCACAAAGTACCATACCTTGGTTCATATTGATACCTTAGCTCATGTTACACAATTAAAGAGCCGATCTTGGTTTCATACTTCATATTTCCACCTTTGTTTGTTTTACACAATGTAAATACTCATCTTGGGCTCATATAAGTACCTCAGTTCATATTACAGAATTAATGTAATGATCTTGGTATCTTCGTTCATTTTGCACAAAGTACCATTCCTGCGTTCATATAGACACCTTAGTTCATTTTCCATTATTAAAGTACCTATCCTGGGTTCATATTGATACCTTCATTCATTTTACACTGTAAATACTGATCTTGGGTACATATAAGTACCATATTTCATATTACAGAATTAATGTAATTATCTTGGGTACATATTGGAATCTTAGTTCATTTTACACAAAGTACCATTCCTGCGTTCATATTGACACCTTTGTTAATTTTCCATTATAAAAGTACTGATCCAGGGGTTCATATTGATACCTTAGTTTATTTATTACACAATTAAATACCGATCCTCGGTTCATATTGATACCTTAGTTTATTTATTACACAATTAAATACCGATCCTCGGTTCATATTGATACCTTCGTTTATTTTACACAATGTCAATTCTGATCTTGTGTTCATACAAGTACCTTATTTCATATTACAGAATTAATGTAATTATCTTGGTTACATATTAGTATCTTAGTTCATTTTACACAAAGTACCATACCTTGGTTCATATTGATGCTGCAGTTAATTTTACACAATCAAAGTACCATGCCTTGGTTCATATTGATACCTTCATTCATTTTACATGAAGTACCGATCCTGTGTTCATATTGATACCGAAGTTCTTTTTGCACAATTAAAGTACCATTGCTGGGTTCATCTTGATACCGTCGTTCATTTTGCACAAAGTACCATACCTTGGTTCATATGGATACCTTAGCTCATTTTACACAATTAAAGTGCCGATCTTGGTTTCATACTTCATATTTCCACCTTTGTTTGTTTCTCACAATGTAAATACTCATCTTGGGTTCATATAAGTACCTCAGTTCATATTACAGAATTAATGTAATGATCTTGGTATCTTCGTTCATTTTGCACAAAGTACCATTCCTGCGTTCATATAGACACCTTAGTTCATTTTCCATTATTAAAGTACCTATCCTGGGTTCACATTGATACCTTCATTAATTTTACACAGTAAATACTGATCTTGGGTACATATAAGTACCATATTTCATTTTACAGAATTAATGTAATTATCTTGGGTACATATTGGAATCTTAGTTCATTTTACACAAAGTACCATTCCTGCGTTCATATTGACACCTTTGTTAATTTTCCATTATAAAAGTACTGATCCAGGGGTTCATATTGATACCTTAGTTTATTTTTTACACAATTAAATACTGATCCTCGGTTCATATTGATACCTTCGTTTATTTTACACAATGTAAATTCTGATATTGGGTTCAAACAAGTACATTACTTCAAATTACAGAATTAATGTAATGATCTTGGTATCTTAGTTCATTTTACACGAAGTACCATTCCTGCGTTCATATTGATGCTGCAGTTAATTTTACACAATTAAAGTACCTATCCTGGGTTCATATTGATACCTTTGTTTATTTAACACAATGTAAATTCTGATCTTGGGTTCATACCAGCAGCTTCCTTCATATTACAGAATTAATGTAATGATCTTGGGTACATATTGGTATCTTAGGTCATTTTACACAAAGTACATTCCTGCGTTCATATTGACACCTTAGTTCATTTTCCAAAATGAAAGTCCCGACCCAGGGGTTCATATTGATACCTTGGTTTATTTTTTTTACACAATTAAATACCGATCCTCAGGTCATATTAATACCTTCGTTCATTTGACACAATTAAAGTACCGATTCTGGGTTCATATCGATACCTTCGTTAATTTTTTACACAATTAAATACCGATCCTCAGTTCATCTTGATACCGTCGTTCATTCTACACAATTGAAGTGCCGATCTTGGTTTCATACTTCATATTTCTACCTTTGTTTGTTTAACACAATGTAAACACTCATCTTGGGTTCACGCAAGTACCTTAGTTCATATTACAGAATTAATGTGATGATCTTGGTATCTTAGTTCATTTTATACAAAGTACCATTCCTGCATTCATATTGACACCTTAGTTCATTTTCCATTGTTAAAGTACCTATCCTGGGTTCATATTCATACCTTCGTTTATTTTACACTGTAAATACTGATCTTGGGTTCATACAAGTACCAAATTTCATATTACAGAATTAATGTAATTATCTTGGGTACATGTTGGTATCTTATTTCATTTTACACAAAGTACCATACCTAGGTTCATATTGATACCGTCGTTCATTTTGCACAATTAAAGTACCATACCTGGGTTCATCTTGATACCTCAGTTCATTTTACATGAAGTACCGATCCTGTGTTCATAATGATACTGTAGTTCATTTTGCACAATTAAAGTACCATACCTGGGTTCATCTTGATACTTTCGTTCGTTTTAAATGAAGTACCGATCCTGTGTTCATATTGATACCGTCGTTCATTTTGCACAAAGTACCATACCTTGGTTCATATTGATACCTTAGCTCATTTTACACAATGAAAGTGCCGATCTTGGTTTCATACTTCATATTGCTACCTTTGTTTGTTTTGCACAATGTAAATACTCACCTTGGGTTCATATACGTACCTTATTTCATCTTACAGAATTAATGTAATGATCTTGGGGTCATATTGGTACCTTCGTTTATTTTACACAATGTAAATGCTGATCTTGGGTTCATCTATGTATGTTACTTTATCTTACAGAATTAAAGTAATGACCTTGGTATCTTAGTTCATTTTACACAAAGTACCATTCCTGCGTTCATCTTGATACCAAAGTTTATTTTTTACACAATTAAATACCGATCCTCAGTTCATATTGCCACCTTCGTTTATTTTACACAATGTAAATACTGACATGGGGTTCATCTTGATCCCTTCGTTTATTTTACACAATGTAAATACTGATATTGGGTTCATATAAGTACCTTACTTCATATGACAGATTTAATGGAATGATATTGGGTGCATTTTGGTATCTTAGTTTATTTTACACAAAATACCATTCCTGCATTCATATTGACACCTTATTTCATTTTCCATCATTAAAGTCCCGACCCAGGGGTTCATATTGATACCTTGGTTTATTTTTTTACACAATTAAATACCGATCCTCCCTTCATATTGATACCTTCGTTCATTTTACACAATTGAAGTAAGATACACCTTGGTTCATATTGATACCTTCATTCATTTTACACAATTAAAGTACCTATCCTGGATTCATATTGATACCTTTGTTTATTTTACACAATGCAAATATTGATCTTGGGTTCATATAAGTACCTTAGTTCATTTTGCACACTCAAAGGAACATACCTCGCTTCATGTTGATACCTTCGTTCATTTTACACAATTGAAGTAAGATACACCTTGGTTCATATTGATACCTTCATTCATTTTACACAATTTAAGTACCGATCCTGGGTTCATATTGGTACTTTCGTTTATTTTACACCATAAAAGTACCAATTTTGGGTTCATATTGAAACCTTCGTTCATTTACGTGATTATAGTACCGAACTTGGGTTCACATAAGTACCCCACTTCATATTACAGAATTAATATAATGATCTTGGGTACATATTGGTATCTGAGTTCATTTTACACAAAGTATCATACCTCGGTTCATATTGATAGCTTAACTCATTTTCCATCATGAACGTACCGACCCAGGGGTTCATATTGATACCTTCGTATATTTTACATAATATAAATACTGATCTTGGGTTTACATAAGTACCTCACTTCATATTACAGAATTAATGTAATGATCTTGGGTACATATTGGTATCTTAGTTCATTTTACACAAAGTATCATACCTCGGTTCATATTGATACCTTAGCTCATTTTACACAATTAAAGTACCTATCTTGGGCTCATATTGCTGCCTTCGTTTATTTTACACAATTAAAGTGCCGATCTTGGTTTCATACTTCATATTGCTACATTTGTTTGTTTTACACAATGAAAATACTGATATTGGGTTCCTTCAAGTACCTTAGTTCATGTTACAGAATGTGCTGATCTTGGGTTAAGATTGGTATCTAAGTTCATTTTACACAATTAAAGTACCGATCTTGGGATCATATTGCTGCCTTCGTTTATTTTACACAATTAAAGTACCGATCTTGGGATCATATTGCTGCCTTCGTTTATTTTACACAATTAAAGTACCGATCTTGGGATCATATTGCTGCCTTCGTTTATTTTACACAATTAAAGTACCGATCTTGGGATCATATTGCTGCCTTCGTTTATTTTACACAATTAAAGTACCGATCATAGGTTCATATTGCTGCCTTCGTTTATTTTACACAATTAAAGTACCGATCTTGGGATCATATTGCTGCCTTCGTTTATTTTACACAATTAAAGTACCGATCTTGGGATCATATTGCTGCCTTCGTTTATTTTACACAATTAAAGTACCAATCATGGTTTCATACTTCATATTGCTACATTTGTTTGTTTTACACAATGCAATTACTGAGCTTGGGTTCATATAAGTACCTTAGTTCATGTTACAGAATGTGCTGATCTTGGGTTGATATTGGTATCGAAGTTCATTTTACACAATTAAAGTACCGATCATAGGTTCAAATTCATACAATAGTTTATTTTACACAATTAAAGTACCGATCATGGTTTCATACTTCATATTGCTACATTTGTTTGTTTTACACATTGCAATTACTGAGCTTGGGTTCATATAAGTACCTTAGTTCATGTTACAGAATGTGCTGATCTTGGGTTGATATTGGTATCCAAGTTCATTTTACACAATTAAAGTACCGATCATAGGTTCATATTCATACAATAGTTGATTTTACACAATTAAAGCACCAATCTTATGTTCACATTTGTACCTTAGTTCATTTCACACAAATAAACTTCCAATCCTCGGTTCATATTGATATCTTTGTTCATATTTACATCATGGAAGTAGCGATCCTGTGTTCATAATGACACCTTAGTTCATTTTACACGATGAAAGTACGGATCCGACATCCATATTGATACCTTTGTTTATTTTAAATAATTAAAGTACCATACCTTTGTTCATTTTGATACCTTAGTTCATTTAACATGAAGAAAGTTCCAATCCTCGGTTCATATTGATACATTTGTTAATTTTACATCATTAAAGTACCGATCATGGGTTCGTATTGATACGTTAGTTCATTTTACACAATTAAAGTACTGATCTTGGGTTTAAATTGATACCTTAGTTCATTTTACACAATGAAAGTACTGTTGATGTGCTAATAATAATTTCTTCATTCATTTTACATGATTGAAGTACCGATCTTGGGTTCATTCTTCATATTGGTACCATCATCTTTTTTTACACAATGTAAATACTGATCTTTGGTTCATGCAAATACCTTAGTTCATTTTACACCATTCATTTAACATACCTCGCTTCATGTTGATACCTTATTTCATTTTACACAATTTAAGTACCGATCCTGGGTTCATATTGATACCTTAGTTTACATATACCCAATTAAAGTACTGATCTTGGGTTAATATTGATACCTCAGTTCATTTTACACAACGAAAATGAATATCCTGGGTTCAAATTGACACTTTCATTTATTTCTCACAATTAAAGTACCAATCTTGGTTTCATATTTCATATTGTTACCGTCGTTTAACACAATGTAATTACTGATCTTGGGTTCATACAAGTAACTCAGTTCATATTACGGAATTAATGTAATTATCTTGGGTTCATATTGATGCCTTAGCTAATTTTACACAATAAAAGTACCGATCTTGGGTTCGTACTATATATTGGCACCTTTGTTTATTTTACACAATAGAAATACTGATATTGGGTTAATCCAAGTACCTTACTTCATATTACAGAATTAATGTAATGATCTTGGGTGCATATTGGTATGTTTTTTCATTTTACACAAATTACCAAAGTTCGTTTCACATTGATACCTTAGTTCATTTTACATAATGAATGCACTGATCCTGGGTTCTATTGATACCTTCATTCATTTCAAACAAAGTTCCAATCCTTAGTTCATATTGATAACTTCGTTAATTTTACACAATTAAAAGTACAGATCTTGGGTTTCTATTTATACCTTAGTTCATTTCATACAATGAAAGAACCGATCCTGGGTGCATGTCAATACCTGAGTTTACAATTACACAATTAAAGTACGGATCGTTTGTTCATATTGGTACCTTAGTTCATATTATACAATCAAAGTTCTGTACGTTGGTTCATATTGATACCTTATTTCATTTTACACAATCAAAGTAACATACCTCGGTTCATATTGATACCTTACTTCCTTTTCACAATGAAAGTACCAATTCTGGGTCAGATTGAAACCTAAGTTCATTTACACAATTAAATGACTGATTTTGCGGTCATATTGATAACTTTATTCGATTCACACACTTAAAGTACCATACCTCAGTTTATATTACACAATAAAACTGCCAATACAAGGTTCATATTCATAAATTCGTTAATTTACACAATTAAAGCAAAAATCTCAGGTTCACATTTCAACCTTAGTTCATTTCACACAAAGAAAGTCCCAATCCTCAGTTCGTTTCGATACCTTTGTACATATTTACATCATGAAAGTAGCGATCCTGGGTTCATATTGATAACTTCGTTCATTTTACACAAGTACCGATCCGAAGTTCATATTGATAGCTTTGTTTGTTTTAAACAATTAAAATACCATACCTCGGTTCATGTTGATACCTTAGTTAATTTTACATAGTTAAATTACTGATCTTAGGGTCATATTGGGACCTTCGTTTATTTTGCACAATGAAAGTACCAATCCTGTGTTCATTTTACACGATTAAAGTACCGATCTTTGGTTCATTCTTCAACTTAGTACCATCGTTTATTTTACACAATGTAAATCCTGATCTTGGGTTCATACAAGTACCTTAGTTCATTTTACACAATCAAAGGAACATATATCAGTTCATGTTGATACCTTGGTTCATTTTACACAATTCATTTAACATACCTCGCCTCATGTTGATACCTTGGTTCATTTTACACAATTTAAGTACCGATTCTGGGTTCATATTGATACCTCAGTTTATATTTACACAATTAGAGGACCTCTCTTGGGTTCGTATTGCTACCTTAGTTTATTTGTTTTACACAAAAAAACACAAATCCTTGGTTCATATTGATACATTGATACCTTCGGTTCATTTTACATGAAGTACCTATCCTGTGTTCATATTGATACCTTAATTCATTTTACATGAAGTACCCATCCTGCGTTCATATTGCCACCTTTATGTATTTTACACAATTAAAGTACCGATCTTGGTTTCGTATTGCCACCTTCGTTTATTTTACACAATGTAAATACTGATCTTGGGTTCATACAAGTACCTTACTTCATATTACAGAATTAATGCAATGATCTTGGTAGTATAGTTCATTTTACACAAAGTACCATTCCTGCGTTCATTTCGACACCTTATTTCATTTTCCAAAACGAAAGTACCGATCCAGGGGTTCATATTGATACCTTAGTTTATTTTTTACACAATTAAAGGACCTACCTTTGGTTCATATTGATACCTTAGCTCATTTTACACAATGTAAATACTGATCTTGGGTCAATCTAAGTACCTTACTTCATATTACAGAATTGATGTGATGATCTTGGGTACATATTGGTATCTCAGCTCATTTTACACAAAGTACCATTCCTGCATTCATATTGACACCTTAGTTCATTTTCCATCATGAAAGTACCGACCCAGGGGTTCAGATTGATACCTCAGTTTATTTTTTGACACAATTAAGTACCGATCCTCGGCTCATATTGATACCTTCGTTTATATTACACAATTATAGTACCTATCCTGGGTTCATATTGATACCTTCGTTTATTTTACACAATGTAAATTCTGATCTTGGGTTCATACCAGAACCTTACTTCATATTACAGAATTAATGTAATGATCTTGGGTACATATTGGTATCTTCGTTCATTTTACACAAAGTACCATTCCTGCATTCATATTGACACCTTAGTTCATTTTCCAAAATGAAAGTACTGACCCAGGAGTTCATTTTGATACCTTGGTTTATTTTTTCACACAATTAAATACCGATCCTCAGTTCATGTTGATACCTTCGTTCATTTTGCATAATTAAAGTGCCAATCTTGGTTTCATACTTCATATTTCTACCTTTGTTTGTTTTACACAATGTAAACACTCATCTTGGGTTCATATAAGTATCTTGGATCATATTACAGAATTAATGTAATGATCTTGGGTACATGTTGGTATCTTGGTTCATTTTACACAAAGTACCATACCTGGGTTGATATTGATACCTTAATTCATTTTACATGAAGTACCTATCCTGTGTTCATATTGATACCTCAATTCATTTTACATGAAGTACCTATCCTGTGTTCATATTGATACCTTAATTCATTTTACATGAAGTACCCATCCTGTGTTCATATTGATACCTTAATTCATTTTACATGAAGTACCCATCCTGTGTTCATATTGATACCTTAATTCATTTTACATGAAGTACCTATCCTGTGTTCATATTGATACCTTAATTCATTTTACATGATGTACCTATCCTGTGTTCATATTGATACCTTAATTCATTTTACATGAAGTACCTATCCTGTGTTCATATTGATACCTTAATTCATTTTACATGATGTACCCATCCTGTGTTCATATTGATACCTTAATTCATTTTACATGAAGTACCTATCCTGTGTTCATATTGATACCTTAATTCATTTCACATGAAGTACCTATCCTGTGTTCATATTGATACCTTAATTCATTTTACATGATGTACCTATCCTGTGTTCATATTGATACCTTAATTCATTTTACATGAAGTACCCATCCTGTGTTCATATTGATACCTTAATTCATTTTACATGAAGTACCCATCCTGTGTTCATATTGATACCTTAATTCATTTTACATGAAGTACCTATCCTGTGTTCATATTGATACCTTAATTCATTTTACATGAAGTACCTATCCTGTGTTCATCTTGATACCTTAATTCATTTTACATGAAGTACCTATCTTGGTTCATTTTACACAAAGTACCATACCTGGGTTCATATTGATACCTTATTTCATTTTACATGAAGTACCTATCCTGTGTTCATATGGATACCTTCGTTCATTTTACACAATTAAAGTACCATTCCTGGGTTCATATTGACACCTTCGTTCATTTTACACAATTAAAGTACTTATCCTGGGTTCATATTGATACATTCGTTCATTTCACACTGTAAATACTGATCTTCGGTTCATACAAGTACCTTACTTCATATTACAGAATTAATGTAATGATCTTGGGTACATGTTGGTATCTTAGTTCATTTTACACAAAGTACCATACCTGGGTTCATCTTGATATCTTAGTTCATTTTACATAAAGTACCATACCTCGGTTCATATTGATACCTTAGTTCATTTCACATGAAGTACTGATCCTGTGTTCATATTGATACTGTAGTTCATTTTAAACAAATAAATGACCATACCTTTGTTCACATTGATACCTTAGTTCATTTTACACAAAGTACCATATCTTGGTTCATATTGATACCTTAGTTCATTTTCTATAATGAAAGTACCAATCCAGGGGTTCATATTGAAACCTTAGTTTATTTTTTTTTACACAATTAATGTACCTATCTTGGGTTCATATTGATACCTCAGTTCATTTTCCATAATGAAAGTACCAATCCAGGGGTTCATATTGATACCTTAGTTCATTTTCTATAATGAAAGTACCAATCCAGGGGTTCATATTGAAACCTTAGTTTATTTTTTTTTACACAATTAATGTACCTATCTTAGGTTCATATTGATACCTCAGTTCATTTTCCATAATGAAAGTACCAATCCAGGGGTTCATATTGAAACCTTAGTTGTTTTGTTTTTTACACAATTAATGTACCTATCTTGGGTTCATATTGATACCTTCGTTCATTTGACAATGTAAATACTGATCTTGGGTTCATAAAAGTATCTTACTTCATATTACAGAATTTATGTAATGATCTTGGGTATATATTGGTATCGTAGTTCATTTTACACAAAGTACCATACCGGGGATCATCTTGATACCTTAATTCATTTATAATGAAGTACCGATCCTGTGTGCATATTGATACCATAGTTCATTTTACAAAACGAAGTACAATACCTTGGTTCATATTGATACCTCAGCTCATTTTACACCATTAAAGGACCTATCTTGGGTTCATATTGCCACCATCGTTTATTTTACACAATGTAAATACTGATCTTGTATTCATATAAGTACCTTACTTCATGTTGCAGAATTAATGTAATGATCTTGGTATTTTAGTTCATTTTATACAAAGTACCATTCCTGCATTCATATTGACACCTTAGTTCATTTTCCATCATGAAAGTACCGACCCAGGGGTTCGTATTGCTACCTTAATCTATTTTTTTTACACAAATAAACACAAATCCTTGGTTCATATTGACACCTTCGTTCATTTTATACAATCCAACTGCCATGCCTTGGTTCATATTGATACCTTCGTTCATTTTACACAATTAAAGTACCTATCCTGGGTTCATGTTGATACCTTCGTTCATTTTCCACAATGTAAATTCTGATCACGGGTTCATACAAGTACCTTATTTCATATTACAGAATTAATGAAATGATCTTGGGTACATATTGGTATCTTAGTTCATTTTACACAAAGTACCACTCCTGCGTTCATATTGACACCTTTGTTCATTTTCCATTATGAAAGTACCGATCCAGGGGTTCATATTGATACCTTAGTTTATTTTTTACAAAAGTAAATAACGATCCTCGGTTCATATTGATACCCCAGTTCATTTTACACAATTAAAGGACCTATCCTGGGTTCATATTGCCACCTTTGTATATTTTACACAATTAAAGTACCGATCTTGGTTTCATACTTCATATTGATACCTTTGTTTATTTTACTCCTGTGAATACTGATCGTGGGTTCCCACAAGTACCTTATTTTATATTACAGAATTAATGTAATGATCTTGGGGACATGTTGGTATTTTAGTTCATTTTACACAAAGTACCATTCCTGGGTTCATATTGATACCTTCGTTCATTTTACATGATGTACCGATTCTGTGTTCATATTGATACCGCAGTTCATTTTACACAATTGAAGGACCTATCTTGGGTTCGTATTGCCACCTTCGTTTATTTTACACAATGTAAATACTGATCTTGGGTTCACAAAAGTACCTTACTTCATATTACAGAATTAATGCAATTATCTTGGGTACATATTGGTATTTTAGTTCATTTTACACAAAGTACCACTCCTGCGTTCATATTGACACCTTATTTCACTTTCCATAATGAAAGTATCGATCCTCGGTTCGTATTGCTACCTTCGTTAATTTTACACAATGTAAATTCTGATCTTGGGTTCATACAAGTGCCTTACTTCATATTACAGAATTAATGTAATTATCTTGGGTACATATTGGTATCTTCGTTCATTTTACACAAAGTACCATTCCTGCATTCATATTGACACCTTAGTTCATTTTCCAAAATGAAAGTACCGACCCAGGGGTTCATTTGGATACCTTGGTTTATTTTTTTACACAATTCAATACCGATCCTCAGTTCATGTTGATACCTTCGTTCATTTTATACAATCCAAGTACCATACCTTGCTTCATATTGACACCTTCGTTCATTTTATACAATCCAAGTACCATGCCTTGGTTCATATTGATACCTTTGTTCATTTTACACAATTAAAGGACCTATCTTGGGTTCGTATTGCTACCTTAATTTATTTTTTACCCAATTAAACACAAATCCTTGGTTCATATTGATACCTAAGTTCATTTTACACAATTAAGGAACCGATCCTGGGTTCATATTGACACCTTCGTATATTTTACACCATGTAAATACTCATCTTGGGTTCAAACAAGTACATTACTTCATATTACAGAATTAATGTAATGATCTTGGTATCTTAGTTCATTTTATACAAAGTACCATTCCTGCATTCATATTGACAACTTAGTTAATTTTCCATTATGAAAGTACCGACCCAGGGGTTCATATTGATACATTAGT
Source organism: Myxine glutinosa (assembly GCF_964187855.1). Classification (NCBI taxonomy): domain Eukaryota; kingdom Metazoa; phylum Chordata; class Myxini; order Myxiniformes; family Myxinidae; genus Myxine; species Myxine glutinosa. Next base: position 136,984 of record NW_027616697.1, read on the forward strand.
TTATTTTTTTCCACAATTAAACACCGATCCTCAGTTCATATCGATACCTTCGTTCATTTTACACAATTAGAGGACCTATCTTGGGTTCGTATTGCTACCTTAGTTTATTTTTTTACACAATTAAACACAAATCCTTGGTTCATATTGATACATTAGTTAATTTTTTTACACAATTAAACACAAATCCTTGGTTCATATTCATACATTAGTTTATTTTTTTACACAATTAAACACCGATCCTCAGTTCATATTGATACCTTCGTTCATTTTCCACAATCAAAGTACCATACCTTGGTTCATATTGATACCTTAGTTTGTTTGTTTTTAAACAATTAAATACCGATCCTCAGTTCATATTGATACCTTCGTTCATTTTACACAATCAAAGTACCATGCCTTGGTTCATATTGATACCTTCGTTCATTTTACACAAAGTACCATGCCTTGGTTCATATTGATACCTTCGTTCATTTTACACAATTAGAGGACCTATCTTGGGTTCGTATTGCCACCTTCGTTCATTTTACAGAATGTAAATACTGATCTTGGGTTCATACAAGTACGTCATTTCATATTACAGAATTAATGTAATGATCTTGGGTACATGTTGGTATCTTCGTTCATTTTACACAAAGTACCATACCTGGGTTCATATCGATACCTTAATTCATTTTACATGAAGTACCTATCCTGTGTTCATATTGATACCTTAATTCATTTTACATGAAGTACTTATCTTGGTTCATTTTACACAAAGTACCATACCTGGGTTCATATTGATACATTGATTCATTTTACATGAAGTACCTATCCCGTATTCATATTGATACCTTCGTTCATTTTACATGAAGTACTTATCCCGTGTTCATATTGATACCTTCGTTCATTTTACACAATTAAATACCATTCCTGGGTTCATATAGACACCTTCGTTCATTTCACACTGTAAATACTGATCTTGGGCTCATACAAGTACCTTAATTCATATTACAGAATTAATGCAATGATCTTGGGTACATGTTGATATCTTAGTTCATTTTACACAAAGTACCATACCTCGGTTCATATTGATACATTAGTTCATTTCACATGAAGTAATGATCCTGTGTTCATATTGATACTGTAGTTCATTTTACACAAATAAATGACCATACCTTTGTTCGTATTGATACCTTCGTTCATTTTACACAAAGTACCATACCTTGGTTCATATTGATACCTTAGTTAATTTTCCATAATGAAAGTACCAATCCAGGGGTTCATATTGAAACCTTGGTTTCTTTTTATTTTTACACAATTAATGTACCTATCTTGGGTTCATATTGATACCTTCGTTCATTTTACACAATGTAAATACTGATCTTGGGTTCATAAAAGTATCTTACTTCATATTACAGAATTTATGTAATGATCTTGGGTATATATTGGTATCTTAGTTCATTTTACACAAAGTACCATACCGGGGTTCAGATTGATACCTTAATTCATTTTAAATGAAGTACCGATCCTGTGTACATATTGATACCGTAGTTCATTTTACAAAACGAAGTACCATACCTTGGTTCATATTGATACCTTAGCTCATTTTACACCATTAAAGGACCTATCTTGGGTTCATATTGACACCTTTGTTCATTTTCCATTATGAAAGTACCGATCCAGGGGTTCATAATGATACCTTAATTTATTTTTACAAAAGTAAATACCGATCCTCGGTTCATATTGATACCTCAGTTCGTGTTACACAGTTAAAGGACCGATCCTGGGTTCATTTTGCCACCTTGATGTATTTTACACAATTAAAGTACCGATCTTGGTTTCATACTTCATATTGATACCTTTGTTTATTTTACTCATGTGAATACTGATCTTAGGTTCCCACAAGTACCTTATTGCATATTACAGAATTAATGCAATGATCTTGGGTACATGTTGGTATCTTAGTTAATTTTACACAAAGTACCATACCTGGGTTCATGTTGATACCTTAGTTCATTTTACATGAAGTACCGATCCTGTGTTCAGATCGATACCGCAGTTCATTTTACACAATGTAAATACTGCTCTTGGGTTAATCTAAGTAAGTTACTTCATTTTACATAATTGATGCAATGATCTTGGGTACATATTGGTATCTTAGTTCATTCTACACAAAGTACCATTCCTGCTTTCATATTGATACCTTAATTCATTGTACATAATGAAAGTGCCGACCCAGGGGTTCATTTTGATACCTTAGTTTATTTTTTCCACAATTAAATACCGATCTTCGGTTCATATTAATACCATCGTTCATTTTATACAATTAAAGTACTGATCCAGGGTTTCATATTGATACTTTCATTCATTGTACACAATTAAAGTACTTATCCTGGGTTCATATTGATACCTTTGTTCATTTTACACAATTAAAGTACCTTTCCTGGGTTCATATCGATACCTTCGTTCATTTTACACAATTAAAGTACTGATCTTTGTTTCATAGTTCATATTTCCACCTTTGTTTTACACAATGTAAATACTCATTTTGGGTTCATATAAGTACCTTAGTTCATATTACAGAATTAATGTAATGATCTTGGTATCTTCGTTCATTTTACACAAAGTACCATTCCTGCATTCATATAGACACCTTAGTTCATTTTCCATTATTAAAGTACCTATCCTGGGTTCATATTGATACCTTCATTCATTTTACACTGTAAATACTGATCTTGGGTTCATACAAGTACCTTACTTCATATTACAGAAATAATGTAATTATCTTGGGTACATATTGGTATCTTAGTTCATTTTACACAAAGTACCATTCCTGCGTTCATATTGACACCTTTGTTCATTTTCCATTATAAAAGTACCGATCCAGGAGTTCATATTGATACCTTCATTTATTTTACACAAATGTAAATTCTGATCTTGGGTTCATACAAGTACCTTGCTTCATATTACAGAATTAATGAAATGATCTTGGTATCTTTGTTCATTTTGCACAAAGTACCATTCATGCATTCATATCGACACCTTAGTTCATTTTACCCAATTAAAGTACCGATCATGGCTTGATATTGACAATTTAGTTCATTTTACACGATTAAAGTACCGATCTTGGGTTTATTCTTCATATTGGTACCATCATTTATTTTACACAATGAAAATAATGATCTTGGGTTCATACACGTACCTTAGTTCATTGTAAACAATGTAATTACTGATGTTGGGGTCATATTGATACCTTTGTTCATTTTACACGATTAAAGTACCGATCTTTAGTTCGTTCTTCATAATGGTACCATCATTTATTTTACACAATGTAAATACTGATCTTGGGGTCATATTGATACCTTTGTTCATTTCAAACAATTAAAGTACCAATCCTCAGTTCATATTGATACCTTTGTTCATTTTACATCAATAAAGTACCGATTTTGGGTTCATATTGAGACATTTTTTGCATTTCACATCATAAAAGTAATGATCCTGAATTCATATTAATACCTTCGTTAATTTTACACAATTAAAGTATCAGTCCTGGGTTCATATCGATACCTTAGCTCATTTTACACAATTCAAGGACCTATCTTGGGTTCGTATTGCCACCTTCGTTTATTTTACACAATATAAATACTGATCTTGGGTTCACAAAAGTACCTTACTTCATATTACAGAATTAATGCAATTATCTTGGGTACATATTGGTATCTTAGTTCATTTTACACAAAGTATCATACCTCGGTTCATATTGATACCTTAGCTCATTTTACACAATTAAAGTACCTATCCTGGGTTCATATTGCCACCATCGTTTATTTTACACAATGTAAATACTGATCTTGGGTTCATATAAGTACCTTACTTCATATTACAGAATTAATGTAATTATCTTGGGTACATATTGGTATCTTCGTTAATTTTACACAATTAATTTAACATACCTCACTTCATGTTGATACCTTGGTTCATTTTACATAATGTAAGTACTGATCCTGGGTTCATATTGATACCCGAGTTCATTTTACAGAACGAAAATCAAAATCCTGGATTCATATTCATACCTTAGTTTATTTCTCAAAATTCAAGTACCGATCTTCGTTTCGTCATTCATACTGGTCCTGTCGTTTGTTTAACACAATGTAAATACTGATATTTGGTTCATATTGATACCTTTGTTCATTTTACACAAATAAAAAACCGATCCTACGTTCATATTGAAACCTTTGTTTATTTCACACAATTAAAGGAACATACATACCTCTGTTCATGTTGATACCTTAGTTCATTGTACACAATTAAAGTACCGATCCTGGGTTCATATCGATACCTTGGTTTATATTTACACAATTAAAGTACTGATATTGGGTTAATATTGATACTTTAGTTCATTTTACAGAACGAAAATCAAAATCCTGGGTTCATATTGATACCTTCATTTATTTCTCACAATTAAAATACCGATCTTGGTTACGTAATTCATATTGGTACTGTTGTTTGTTTTACACAATGTAGATACTGATATTGGGTTAATCCAAGTACCTTACTTCATATTACAGAATTAATGTTATGATCTTGGGTGCATATTGGTATGTTTTTTTCATTTTACACAAATTACCATACCCTGTTTCGCATTGATACCTTATTTCATGTTACATAATGAAAGCACCGATCCTGCGTTATATTGACACCTTCGTTCATTTCAAACAAAGTTCCAATCCTCAGTTCATATTGATAACTTCGTTAATTTTACACAATTAAAAGTAGATCTTGGGTTTCTATTTATACCTTAGTTCATGTTATACAATGGAAGTACCAATCCTGGGTTCATATTGAAACCTGAGTTCATTTACACAATTAAATGACTGATCTTGCAGTCATGTTGATAATTTTGTTCAATTCACACACTTAAAGTACCATATGTCAGTTCATATTACACAATTAAACTGCCAATACTAGGTTCATATTCATACATTCGTTAATTTACACAATTAAAGCAAAAATCTCAGGTTCACATTTCAACCTTAATTCATTTCACACAAAGAAAGTTCCAATCCTCGGTTGGTTTTGATACCTTTGTTCATTCTACACAATTAAAGTACCAATCCTGGGATCATATTGATACGTTAGTTCATTTTACACAGTTAAAGCAACGATCTTTATTTCATACTCCATGTTGGTACCTTCGTTTGTTTTACACAATGTAAATACTGATCTTGGGTTCATACAAGTACCTTAGTTCATGTGACAGAATTAATGCACTGATCTTGGGTTGATATTTAGAACCTTAGTTCATTTTACACAATCAAAGCAACATACGTCGGTTCATTTTACACAATTAAAGTATCATACCTCGGTTCATATTGGTTCCTCAGTTCATAGTACGCAATTAAAGTTACTATCGTGACTTGGCGCATTCCACGCGCCTCACCACACGTCGTTTCAGAGGGATGGGCGTCTTTGACCATTTCGGTGTCTTTTGGGTTTTCATGGTGTTTTGGGTCTTTTGGATCTTCTGGTTCTTCGGTGTCTCCAGGGTCTTTTGAGTCTTACAGGTCTTTTGTTTCCTTTGGGTCTTTAATGGCCTTGCGTCTTTCTGGGTCTTCGGGGTATTTCAATGTATTTTGAGTCGAAAGGGCCTTTCAGGGTTTTTGGGGTCTTCAGGGTGTTTTGGGTCTTTGAGGTCTTTTGGGTCTTGGGTCTCCGGTGTATTTTGGATCTTCAGGATGTTTTGGGTCTTTGGGGTCTTCGGGGACATTTGGGTATTCAGGGTCTTTTTCAGCCTCGGGGTGTTTTGGGTCTTTGGGGGTGTTTTGGGTCTTTTGGGTATTGTGGGTGTTTCGGATCTTTAAAAGGTAATATGGGTCTTCAGGGGTGTTGGTCATCTTCAGGGTCTTGGGGGACTTAAAGGGTCATCAAAGGTCTGATGGGTGTCAGCAGTCTAAACGTAAATAAGAGTTCACAGACTGTGTTTTGGGTATTAATTATATTTGAGGAAGAAGAAAACGTTCTGGTCGCCTTTCAACATAGACAAACCGACATAACGACAGAACCATGTACATTTGCTCTAATATAAGAAGATGATCTTGGGGTCATATTGATACCTTTGTATATTCCACACAATTAAAGGACCATACCTTGGTTCATATTGATACATAATTTCATTTTACACAATGAAACTACCGATCCTGGGTTCATATTGACACCTTTGTTCATTTTACTCCATGAAAGTAAAGATTGGGTTCATATTGATACCTTAGTTCATTTTACACAATTTAAGTACCAATCCTGGGTTCATATGGGTACCTTCGTTTATTTTCCACTATAAAAGTACCGATCTTGGTTTCATACTTCATATTTCCACCTTTGTTTGTTTCACACAATGTAAATACTCATCTTGGGTTCATATAAGTACCTTAGCTCATATTACAGAATTAATGTAATGATCTTGGTATCTTCGTTCATTTTGCACAAAGTACCATTCCTGCATTCATATAGACACCTTAGTTCATTTTCCATTATTAAAGTACTGATCCAGGGGTTCATATTGATACCTTAGTTTATTTTTTACACAATTAAATACCGATCCTCGGTTCATATTGATACCTTAGTTTATTTTTTACACAATTAAATACCGATCCTCGGTTCATATTGATACCTTCGTTTATTTTACACAATGTCAATTCTGATCTTGTGTTCATACAAGTACCTTATTTCATATTACAGAATTAATGTAATTATCTTGGGTACATATTGGTATCTTAGTTCATTTTACACAAAGTACCATACCTTGGTTCATATTGATGCTGCAGTTAATTTTACACAATCAAAGTACCATGCCTTGGTTCATATTGATACCTTCATTCATTTTACACAATTAAAGTACCTATCCTGGGTTCATATTGATACCTTTGTTTATTGAACACAATGTAAATTCTGATCTTGGGTTCATACCAGCAGGTTACTTCATATTACAGAATTAATGTAATGATCTTGGGTACATATTGGTATCTGAGGTCATTTTACACAAAGTACATTCCTGCATTCATATTGACACCTTAGTTCATTTTCCATTGTTAAAGTACCTATCCTGGGTTCATATGCATACCTTCGTTTATTTTACACTGTAAATACTGATCTTGGGTTCATACAAGTACCAAATTTCATATTACAGAATTAATGTAATTATCTTGGGTACATGTTGGTATCTTATTTCATTTTACACAAAGTACCATACCTAGGTTCATATTGATACCGTCGTTCATTTTGCACAATTAAAGTACCATACCTCGGTTCATCTTGATACCTTAGTTCATTTTACATGAAGTACCGATCCTGTGTTAATATTGATACCGTCGTTCATTTTGCACAATTAAAGTACCATACCTGGGTTCATCTTGATACCTTAGTTCATTTTACATGAAGTACCGATCCTGTGTTAATATTGATACCGTCGTTCATTTTGCACAATTAAAGTACCATACCTGGGTTCATCTTGATACCTCAGTTCATTTTACATGAAGTACCGATCCTGTGTTCATAATGATACCGTCGTTCATTTTGCACAATTAAAGTACCATACCTGGGTTCATCTTGATACCTCAGTTCATTTTACATGAAGTACCGATCCTGTGTTAATATTGATACCGTCGTTCATTTTGCACAATTAAAGTACCATACCTGGGTTCATCTTGATACCTCAGTTCATTTTACATGAAGTACCGATCCTGTGTTAATATTGATACCGTCGTTCATTTTGCACAATTAAAGTACCATACCTCGGTTCATCTTGATACCTTAGTTCATTTTACATGAAGTACCGATCCTGTGTTAATATTGATACCGTCGTTCATTTTGCACAATTAAAGTACCATACCTCGGTTCATCTTGATACCTCAGTTCATTTTACATGAAGTACCGATCCTGTGTTCATAATGATACCGTCGTTCATTTTACACAATGAAAGTGCCGATCTTGGTTTCATACTTCATATTGCTACCTTTGTTTGTTTTGCACAATGTAAATACTCACCTTGGGTTCATATACGTACCTTATTTCATCTTACAGAATTAATGTAATGATCTTGGGGTCATATTGGTACCTTCGTTTATTTTACACAATGTAAATGCTGATCTTGGGTTCATATATGTATGTTACTTTATCTTACAGAATTAAAGTAATGACCTTGGTATCTTAGTTCATTTTACACAAAGTCCCATTCCTGCGTTCATCTTGATACCAAAGTTTATTTTTTACACAATTAAATACCGATCCTCGGGTCATATTGCCACCTTCGTTTATTTTACACAATGTAAATACTGAAATGGGGTTCATCTTGATCCCTTCGTTTATTTTACACAATGTAAATACTGACATGGGGTTCATCTTGATCCCTTCGTTTATTTTACACAATGTAAATACTGATATTGGGTTCATATAAGTACCTTACTTCATATGACAGATTTAATGGAATGATATTGGGTGCATTTTGGTATCGTAGTTTATTTTACACAAAATACCATTCCTGCATTCATATTGACACCTTATTTCATTTTCCATCATGAAAGTACCGACCCAGGGGTTCATATTGATACCTTGGTTTATTTTTTTACACAATTAAATACCGATCCTCCCTTCATATTGATACCTTCGTTCATTTTACACAATTGAAGTAAGATACACCTTGGTTCATATTGATACCTTCATTCATTTTACACAATTAAAGTACCTATCCTGGATTCATAGTGATACCTTTGTTTATTTTACACAATGTGAATACTGAGCTTGGGTTCACATAAGTACCTTACTTCATATTGCAGAATTAATGTAATGATCTTGGGTACATATTGGCATCTTAGTTTATTTTACACAATTAAAGTAACTATCCTGGGTTCATATTGATACCTCCGTTTGTTTTGCACAATGTAAATTCTGATCTTGGGTTCATACAAGTACCTTACTTAATATTACAGAATTAATGAAATGATCTTGGGTACATATTGGCATCTTAGTACATTTTACACAATGTACCATTTCTGCGTTCATATTGACACCTTAGTTCATTTTCCGTAATGAAAGTACCGACACAGGGGTTCATTGACACCTTATTTTATTTTTTACACAATTAAATACCGATCCTCGGTTCATATTAATACCTTCGTTCATTTTCCACAATCAAAGTACCATACCTTGGTTCATATTGATACCTTAGTTTGTTTGTTTTTAAACAATTAAATACCGATCCTCAGTTCATATTAATACCTTCGTTCATTTCACACAATTAAAGTGCCTGTCCTGGGTTCATATTGCTACCTTAGCTCATTTTACACAAAGTACCTATCCTGGGTTCATATTGCTACCTTAGTTTATTTTTTACACAATTAAACACCAATCCTTGGGTCATATTGATACCTACATTCATTTCACACAATCAAAGTGCTAATCTTGGGTTCATACTTTATATTGTTATCTTTGTTTGTTTTACACAATGTAAATACTCATCTTGGGTTCATATGAGTACCTTACTTCATATGACAGAATTAATGTAATGATCTTGGGTACGTGTTGGTATCTTAGTTCATTTTACACAAAGTACCATACCTGGGTTCATCGTGATACCTCAATTCATTTTACATGAAGTACAAATCCTGTGTTCATATTGATACCGTAGTTCATTTCACACAAAGAAAGATCAATATGAACCGAGGATTGGAAATCTTTGTTCATATTTACAAAATGAAAGTGGCGATCCTGGTTTCATATTGACACCTTAGTTCATTTTACACGATGAAAGTACGGATAATACGTCCATATTGATACCTGTGTTTATTGCGAACAATTAAAGTACCATACCTCTGTTCATTTTACACAATTAAAGTACCGATCCTGTGTTCATAAAATTTTATTCGTTCATTTTCACGATTAAAGTACCGATCTTGGGTTCATTCTTCATATTGGTACCATCATTTTTTTATTTTACACAATCAAAGGAACATACCTCACTTCATGTTGATACCTTGGCTCTTTTTGCACAATTTAAGTACCGATCCTGGTTTCATATTAATACCTTAGTTTATATTTACACAATTAAACCACTGATATTGGGTTCATATGCAGTCACGTGAAAAAGTACACCCCATGTAAACTTTTGACTTTTTCAACATACAGCTATTTGATCTTCATTTCAACAATGTTGATAAATAAAGGTGAAATAATATAACAAATATCATGAAACATTTACATTTTGTAGTCCACTGTATAATTTAAATAAACATAAATGCAAATTTCGCATGTCGAAAAAGTAAGTACACCCCATGAAATGTTTTTTTTTAAATCTTAACATATGTGGACATATCGATATTTGATCTTCATTTAAACTATCTATAGATAAAGGTGATCTAATTGAACAAAAAACAATGAAAAATTGACTTTGCAATAATTTATTCAACAAAAAATTAAGAGAGATGCCATTTCCTTCTGTGGAAAAAGTAAATACACCCTTGGCTCCAATAGGTGGTATTGCCCCATTTGGCAGAAACAACCTCAAGTAGGCGTTTCTTATAACTGTCTACCAGTCTCTGACATCGACTGGGAGAAATTTTTGCCCACTCCTCCATGCAGAATTCTTTCAGCTGTGCGATGATTGAGAGGTTTCTTGCATGCACAGTCCGTTTCAAATCCCCCCACAACATCTCGATGGGATTTAGATCCGGGCTTTGACTTGACCATTCCAGAACCCTCCATTTCTTTTTCAGCCATTCCTTGGTGGATTCACTGGTATGTTTAGGGTCATTGTCATGTTGCAAGGTCCACCCTCGGTTGAGCTTCAACTTTCCGACAGATGGCCTCACATTATCCTCAAGCACCCTCTGGTGCAATGAAGAATTCATAGTGGATTCTATGATGTTGAGCTGCCCAGGCCCTGATGCAGCAAAGCTGCCCCAAACCACAATATTTCCACCACCATGCTTTACAGTTGGTATCAGGTTCTTGTGGTCAAATGCTGTCTTTGGTTTTCGCCAAACATGTCTTCTGGTACTGTGGCCAAATAGCTCTACCTTTGAATCATCTGTCCAGAGCACATTGTTCCAGAAGTGCTGGTCTTTGCCGAGGTGTTCATTGGCAAAATTTAGTCTTGCCCTGATGTTCTTTCTGGACAGCAAAGGTTTCCTCCTGGCACACCTCCCATGTAGATCAAATTTGTGCAGCCTCTTTCTAATGGTAGACTCGTGCACTTTGACATCAACAGTGGCAAGAGCTACCTGTTGGTCCCGTGATCACATTCTGGGATTCTTAGAGACTTCTTTCAGCATCTTGCGGTCTGCTCTCGGGCTGAACTTGGTGGGGCGGCCTGGCCTGAACAAGTTGGCAGTTGTTTGGAATCTTCTCCACTTGTAGATTATCTTCGAGACAGTCAAATGATTGATTTCAAATTGTTTGGAGATCTTTTTAAATCCCTGCCCAGACTCGTCGGCATCTATAACCTTCTTTCTGAAGGCCTCAGAGAGCTCTTTTGATCTCGGCATGGTGACGCCGCACACTTCAACAACAAAGAGCAAACCAAACTAAATGTCTGAGGTTTAAATAAGACAGGTTCCTCCAAGATCCTCTCTGACGATGTTCTAATCATTTGCACCCGATTCTAATTTTAGGTATTTGAAGTAGTGATAAATGTAGGGGGTGTACTTACTTTTTCATGTGACTCAGTCCCTTAGTTCATTTTACACGAAGAAAATCAGAATCCTGGGTTCATATTGATACCTTTGTTGATTTCTCACAATTAAAGTACCGATGTTGGTTTCATTATCACAGCCACCAAAGGTGTATGGAGGTTATGTTTTCACCCCTGTCTGTTTGTATGTTTGTTTGTTTGTGAACAAAATATCTCAAAAGGTTGTGAACGGATTCGGACAAAATTTGGCAGAGATGTAGCGTATATGACGAGGACGAAATGATTAGATTTTGGTTAAGATCCGGATTCGGCTGGTATAATTTTTAAGTGATTCTTCACCATTGGGAGATACTGCCAAATACGATACAGAACAGGATATCTCAAAAATTTTGTGGACGGATTTGGACGAAACTTGTTGGAGAGGTTGTGTGTCTGACAAGGAAGAATGGATTCAATTTTGGTGAAGATTCGGATCCGGCTAGTGAAAATTTTTAAGTGATTCTTCGAAATTTGTGGACGGATTTGGACGAAATTGGTATCTGACCGGTTGGGTGTGTTACAAGGACAACGAGATTCGATTTTGGTGAAGATGTGAATGTCGATTCGGATATAAGAATTGTTTAATTTTTTTGATGATTCTTCACCATTGGGAGATGGGGCCAAAAACGATATATTGCAAGTTATCTCAAAACGTTATGGATGGATTTGGACGAAACTTGGTGGACAGGTTGTGGGTGCGACACGGAGAATAGATTAGATTTTGGTGAATATCTGAATATGGATTTGGATATGATAATTATTTAATTTTTTAAGCGATTCTTCACAATTGAGTGATGTGGCCAACCAGGCGGAGATATGCTCTCTTCTGAGTGACGTTCTCGGACTTCATATTGCTACCTTAATTTATTTTACACTATTAAAGTACCGATCCTGGTTTAATACTTCATATTGGTTTTGTCGTTTGTTTTACACAATGTAAATACTGATCTTGGGTTCATATAAGTACCTTAGTTCATTTTACATAATCAAAGGAGCATACCTCGCTTTATGTTGATTCCTTAGTTCAGATTACACAATCAAAGTACCGATCCTAGGTTCATATTGGTACCTTCGTTGATTTTACACCATAAAAGTACCGATCTTGGGTTCAGATGGAAACCTAAGTTTATTTACACAATTAAATGACTGATCTTGCGGTCATGTTGATAATTTTGTTCAATTCACACACTTAAAGTATCATACCTCAGTTCATATTACACAATCAAACTGCCAATACTAGGTTCATATTCATACATTCGTTAATTTACACAATTAAAGCAAAAATCTCAGGTTCACATTTCAACCTTAGTTCATTTCACACAAAGAAAGTTCCAATCCTCAGTTAGTTTCGATACCTTTGTTCATTCTACACAATTAAAGTACCAATCCTGGTTTCATATTTATACCTTAGTTCATTTTACACAAAGTACCATACCTCGGTTCATATTGATACACTTACTTCCTTTTCACAATGAAAGAGCCAATCTTGGGTTCATATTTATACATTAGTTCATTTTAAACAATTAAAGTGACGATATTGGAGCCATATCGGTATCCTTGTTTATTTTACACAATTAAAGTGACGATATTGGAGCCATATCGGTATCCTTGTTTATTTTACACAATGAAAATACTGATCTTGGGTTCATATTTGTACCCTCGCTCATTTTACACATTTAAAGTACCTTCCTGGCTTGATATTGATAACCGAATTCATTTCACACAATTGTAGTTGTGATCCTTGGTTCCTTATGATACCTCTGTTCATTTTGCACAATTAAAGTTCCGATTCTAGGATCATATTGATACCTTAGTTCATTTTACACAGTTAAAGCAACGATCTTGGTTTCATACTACATGTTGGTCCCTTCGTTTGTTTTGCACAATGTAAATACTGCTCTTGGGTTCATGGAGGTACCTTAGTTCATATGACAGAATTAATGTACTGATCTTGGGTTGATATTTAGAACCTTATTTAATTTTACGCAATCAAAGTACCACACCTCAGTTCATATTGATACCTTAGTTCATTTTACACAATTAAAGTATCATCCCTCAGCTCATATTGGTTCCCTTGTTCACATCACATAATTAAACTTACTATCGTGATTCGGCGCATTTCGCACGCCTCACCACACGTCGTTTTAGAGGGATAGGCGTCGTTGACCATTTCTGTGTCTTTTGGGTCTTCATGGTGTTTTGCATCTTTGGGGTCTCCTGGTTCTTCGGTGTCTTTAGGGGCTTTTGAGTCTTAAGGGTCTTTTGTTTCCTTTGGGTCTTTAATGGTCTTGGTCTTTTTGGGTCTTTGGGATATTTCAAGGTATTTTGGGTCTTACGGGCCTTTCAGGGTCGTTGGGGTCTTCAGGGTGTTTTGGGTCTTGGGTCTTCAGGATCTTCAGTGTCTTTGGTGTCGTTTGGGTCTTCGGGATGTTAAGGGTCTTGTTGTTCCTCTGGGTATTTAAGTGTCTTTTGGGTATTCAGGATGTTTTGGATCTTCAGGGACTTTTTCGCCTTGAGGTGTTTTGGGTCTTTGGTCGTCTTCAGGGTCTTGGGGGAATTAAAGGGTCGTCAAAGGTCTGATGGGTCTCAGCAGTCGAAACGTAAATAAGATTTCACGGACTGTGTTTTGGGTATTAATTGTATTTGAGGAAGAAGAATACGTTCTGGTCGCATATAAACACACAGACAAACCGACATAACCATGTGCATTTGCTCTAATATAATAAGATGATCTTGGGGTCATATTGACACCTTTGTTCATTTTACTCCATTAAAGTACCGATGCTGGGTTCACACTTCATATTGGTACCATCATTTTTTTACACAATGCAAATACTGATCTTGGGTTCATATAAGTACCTTAGTTCATTTTGCACACTCAAAGGAACATACCTCGCTTCATGTTGATACCTTAGTGCATTTTACACAATTTAAGTACCGATCCTGGGTTCATATTGGTACTTTTGTTTATTTTACACCATAAAAGTACCAATTTTGGGTTCAGATTGAAACCTTCGTTCATTTACGTGATTATAGTACCGAACTTGGGTTCATACTTATAAGTACCTTCGTTTATTTAACATAATATAAATACTGATCTTGGGTTCACATAAGTACCCCACTTCATATTACAGAATTAATATAATGATCTTGGGTACATATTGGTATCTTAGTTCATTTTACACAAAGTACCATACCTGGGTTCATGTTGATACCTTAACTCATTTTCCATCATGAACGTACCGACCCAGGGGTTCATATTGATATCTTCGTATATTTACATAATATAAATACTGATCTTGGGTTTACATAAGTACCTCACTTCATATTACAGAATTAATATAATGATCTTGGGTACATATTGGTATCTTAGTTCATTTTACACAAAGTATCATACCTCGGTTCATATTGATACCTTAGCTCATTTTACACAATTAAAGTACCTATCTTGGGCTCATATTGCTGCCTTCGTTTATTTTACACAATTAAAGTGCCGATCTTGGTTTCAGACTTCATATTGCTACATTTGTTTGTTTTACACAATGAAAATACTGATATTGGGTTCCTTCAAGTACCTTAGTTCATGTTACAGAATGTGCTGATCTTGGGTTAAGATTGGTATCCAGGTTCATTTTACACAATTAAAGTACCGATCTTGGGATCATATTGCTGCCTTCGTTTATTTTACACAATTAAAGTACCGATCTTGGGATCATATTGCTGCCTTCGTTTATTTTACACAATTAAAGTACCGATCATGGTTTCATACTTCATATTGCTACATTTGTTTGTTTTACACAATGCAATTACTGAGCTTGGGTTCATATAAGTACCTTAGTTCATGTTACAGAATGTGCTGATCTTGGGTTGATATTGGTATCCAAGTTCATTTTACACAATTAAAGTACCGATCATAGGTTCATATTCATACAATAGTTGATTTTACACAATTAAAGCACCAATCTTATGTTCACATTTGTACCTTAGTTCATTTCACACAAAGAAACTTCCAATCCTCGGTTCATATTGATATCTTTGTTCATATTTACATCATGAAAGTAGCGATCCTGTGTTCATAATGACACCTTCGTTCATTTTACATGATGAAAGTACGGATCCGACATCCATATCGATACCTTTGTTTATTTTAAATAATTAAAGTCCCATACCTTTGTTCATTTTGATACCTTAGTTCATTTAACATGAAGAAAGTTCCAATCCTCGGTTCATATTGATACATTTGTTAATTTTACATCATTAAAGTACCGATCATGGGTTCGTATTGATACGTTAGTTCATTTTACACAATTAAAGTACCGATCTTGGGTTTAAATTGATACCTTAGTTCATTTTACACAATGAAAGTACCGTTGATGTGCTAATAATATTTTCTTCATTCATTTTACATGATTGAAGTACCGATCTTGGGTTCATTCTTCATATTGGTACCATCATCTTTTTTTACACAATGTAAATACTGATCTTTGGTTCATGCAAGTACCTTAGTTCATTTTACACAATTAATTTAACATACCTCCCTTCATGTTGATACCTTATTTCATTTTACACAATTAAAGTACCGATCCTGGGTTCATATTGATACCTTAGTTTATATACACGCAATTAAAGTACTGATCTTGGGTTAATATTGATACCTCAGTTCATTTTACACAATGAAAATGAATATCCTGGGTTCAAATTGACACTTTCATTTATTTCTCACAACTAAAGTACCAATCTTGGTTTCATATTTCATATTGTTACCGTCGTTTAACACAATGTAAATACTGATCTTGGGTTCATACAAGTAACTCAGTTCATATTACGCAATTAATGTAATTATCTTGGGTTCATATTGATGCCTTAGCTACTTTTACACAATAAAAGTACCGATGTGGGGTTCATACTAATCCCCTAGTTCATGTTACACAATTAAAGTACCGATCTTGGGTTCGTACTATATATTTGCACCTTTGTTTATTTTACACAATAGAAATCCTGATATTGGGTTAATCCAAGTACCTTACTTCATATTACAGAATTAATGTAATGATCTTGGGTGCATATTGGTATGTTTTTTCATTTTACACAAATTACCAAAGCTCGTTTCACATCGATACCTTAGTTCATTTTACATAACTAGGGCATTGCCCGTACTATATCTATATCTAAAATTATATCCCCCCCCCCTCTATTTACATGAAATGGTTTGGTCCAAAGCGAACGGCTTGCGAGTACGGTGACAATCCCCCCCCTCTATTTACATGCAATGGTTTGGTCCAAAGCGAACGGCTTCCGGAGTTTGGTAAAGAAATCGCCATCGCGTGCACAAACGCGCAGGAAAGCGAACGAATCGCAAATTCGGTTTTATTAGTTTTAAAACATAGTTTAACGCCAACATAGTTTGCAAACGTGAAATAAATGAATACGCTCTCAAATGTGCCATCCGAGGCAGAGTGTGTCCTCCACGTTCGGCACACGCGATCGTTCGCTGCTCTCTGATTGGTTGAATCGTTTTTTGGACATAGCTCGGTAAGTAATTGTCCGATTAATATGAAACCTTGAAAAGGCACATCCTCGGGTCCCCAGCAATATACCTGGCAAGTTAAAAGTATATCGGACCCGTGGTTGTCGAGAAACAGCGGTCACAGACAAACAGACGTACAAACGTACAGAGATTACTGGAATTATAGATAGATGAATGCACTGATCCTGGGTTCTATTGATACCTTCGTTCATTTCACACAAAGTTCCAATCCTCAGTTCATCTATCTATAATTCCAGTAATCTCTGTGTGTTTGTCTGTGACCGCTGTTTCTCGACAACCACGGGTCCGATATACTTGAAACTTGCCAGGTATATTTCTGGGGACCCGAACATGTGCCTTTTCAAGGTTTCATATTAATCGGAGAAGTAGTTACCGAGCTATGGCGATTTCTTTACCAAACTCCGCAAGCTGTTCGCTTTGGACCAAACCATTTCATGTAAATAGAGGGGGGGGGGGGGGGGGGATTGTCACCGTACTCGCAAGCCGTTTGCTTTGGCTTTGCGAATGGACCAAACCATTTCATGTAAATAGAGGGGGGGGGTTGTCACCGTACTCGCAAGCCGTTCGCTTTGGCTTTGCGAATGGACCAAACCATTTCATGTAAATAGAGGGGGGGGATATAATTTTAGATATATATATAGTACGGGCATGCCCTAGTATTGACAACTTCGTTAATTTTACACAATTAGAAGTACAGATCTTGGGTTTCTATTTATACCTTAGTTCATTTCATACAATGAAAGAACCGATCCTGGGTTCATGTCAATACCTGAGTTTACAATTACACAATTAAAGTACGGATCGTTTGTTCATATTGGTACCTTAGTTCATATCATACAATCAAAGTTCTGTACGTTGGTTCATATTGATACCTTATTTCATTTTACACAATCAATTTACCATACCTCGGTTCATATTGATACCTTACTTCCTTTTCACAATGAAAGTACCAATTTTGGGTTCAGATTTAAGCCTAAGTTCATTTACACAATTAAATGACTGATTTTGCGGTCATGTTGATAACTTTATTCGATTCACACACTTAAAGTACCATACCTCAGTTCATATTACACATTTAAACTGCCAATACAAGGTTCATATTCATACATTCGTTAATTTACACAATAAGGCATCAATCTCAGGTTCACATTTCAACCTTAGTTCATTTCACACAAAGAAAGTTCCATTCCTCAGTTCATATTGATATCTTTGTTCATATTTACATCATGAAAGTAGCGATCCTGGGTTCATATCAATACGTTAGTTCATTTTACACAATTAAAATACCTATCTTGGGTTCATATTGCTGCCTTCATTTATTTTATAAATTAAAGTACCGATCTTGGCTTCATACTTGAAAAGGCTACATTTGTTTGTTTTACACAACGGAAACTGATCTTGGGTTCATATAAGTTCCTTAGTGCATCTTGCAGAATTAATGTACTTATCTTGGGTTGATATTGGTACCTTAGTTCATTTTACACAATCAAAGTAACATACCTCGGTTCATATTGATAGCTTAGTTCATTTTCCACAATGAAAATCCTGATCATTGGTTCATTTCACATCATGAAAGTACTGAGCTTGGATTCATATTGCTGCCTTCGTTTATTTTACACAACTAAAGTATCGATCTTCATTTCATACTTCAAATTGCTACATTTGTTTGTTTTACACAATGTAAATACTGATCTTGGGTTCCGACAAGTACCTCAGTTCAGATTACAGAATGTACTGATCAAGGGTTGATAGTGGTACCCCAGTTCATTTTGCACAATTAAAGTACCATTCCTCGGTTCATATTGATATCTTAGTTCATATCGATACCTTTGTTCATTTTCCAAAATGAAAGTACTGATCCTGGGTTCATATTGATAGCTTTGTTTATTTGAAACAATTAAAGTGCCATACTTCAGTTCATATTTATACCTTCGTTCATTTTATACAATTAAATTACTGATCTTGGGGTCATATCGGTACCTTCGTTTATTTTTTTCAATGAAAGTACTGATCTTGGGTTCATATTGGTACATTGGTTCATTTTACACAATTAAAGTAACATTCCTCGGTTCATTTTACACAATTAATTTGACAAACCTTTGTTCATTTTACACAATCAACGTACCATATATTGGTTCATATTGATGCCATTGTTCATTTTCCATCATGTAAGTACCGATCCTGGGTTCACATTGATAGCTTTGTTTGTTTCAAACAATTAAAATACCATACCTTGGTTCATGTTGATGCCTTAGTTAATTTTACACAGTTAAATTACTGATCTTGGGGGTCATATTGGTACCTTCGTTTATTTTGCACAATGAAAGTACCAATCCTGTGTTCATTTTACACGATTAAAGTACCGATCTTTGGTTCATTCTTCATATTGGTACCATCATATATTTTACACAATGTAAATACTGATCGTGGGTTCATACAAGTACCTTTGTTCATTTTACACGATTAAAGTACCGATCTTTGGTTCATTCTTCAAATTAGTACCATCGTTTATTTTACACAATGTAAATCCTGATTTTGGGTTCATACAAGTACCTTAGTTCATTTTACATAATCAAAGGAACATATACCAGTTCATGGTGATACCTTAGTTTATATTTACACAATTAAAGTACCGATATTGGGTTCATATTTATACCTTCGTTCATTTTACACAAAGTACCATATCTCTGTTCATGTTGATACCTTTGTTCATTTTCATCATGAAAAAAACGATCCTGGGTTAATATTGATAACTGTTTATTTCAAACAATTAAAGTACCATACCTCGGTTCATGTTAATACATTAGTTCATTTTACACAGTTAAGTTACTGATCTTGGAGTCATATTGGAACCTTCGTTTATTTTGCACAATGAAAGTATCGATCCTGTGTTCATTTTACAGGATTAAAGTACTGATCTTTGGTTCATACTTCATATTGGTTCCATCATTTATTTTACACAATGTAAATACCGATCTTGGGTTCATACAAGTACCTTAGTTCATTTTACATAAAGAAAATCAGAATCCTGGGTTTATATTGATACCTTCGTTGATTTCTCACAATTAAAGTACCGATCTTGGTTTCATTACCAAAGCCACCAAACGTGGATGGAGGATATGTTTTCACCCCTGTCCGTTTGTTTGTTTGTGAACAAAATATCTCAAAAGGTTGTGGACGGATTCGGACGAAATTTCGCAGAGATGTAGCGTGTCACAAGGACGAAATGATTAGATTTTGGTTAAGAACCGGATACTAGAATTTTTAAAAGTGATTCTTCACCATTGGGAGATGCTGCCAAAAACGATACATAGCAGGATATGTCAAAAAATTGTGGACGGATTTGGACGAAACTTGGTTGAGTTTCTGACAAGGACAAATAGATTCGATTTTGGTGAAGATCTGACTATGGATTCGGATATGAGAATTATTTAATTTTTTCGTGATTCTTCATCATTGACTGATATGGCTGAGATATGTGCAACCTTGGCACCTTTGTTTATTTTACACAATGTAAATACTTATCTTGGGTTCATACAAGTACCTTATTTCCAATAATAGAATGTGCTGATCTTGGGTTCATATTGCTACCTTTGATTATTTTACACAATGTATTTACCGATCTTGGGTTCATACAAGTACCGCAGTTCATATTACAGAATGCACTGTTCTTGGGTAGATAATTTGTACCTCAGTTCATTTTACACAAAGTACCATTCCGCAGTTAATATTGATATCTTAGTTCATTTTACACAATTAAAGTATCGGTTCATACAAGTACCTTCGTTCATGTTACACAATTAAAGTACTTATCCTGGGATCCTTATCCTTTTTGAGATATCCTGCTATGTATCGTTTTTGGCCCTAACTCTCAATGGTGAAGAATCACTCACAAATTGAATAATTGGCGTGTCCAAATCCATATTCAGATCATTACCAAAATCGAATCTATTTGTCCTTAGACCACACAAACTGTCCAAGCTTTGTCCAAATACGTCGATAGCTTTTTGAGATATCCTGCTACATATATCGTTTTTGGCCCTATCTCCCAATGGTGAAGAATCACTTAAAAATTATACAAGCTGGATCCGAATCCGGATAGTCACCAAAATCTAATAATTTTGTCCTTGTCACATACACTACCCTCTGCCAGATTTCGTCCGAATCCATCCACAACTTTGAGATATCTTGTTCACAAACAGCCAGGGGTGAAAACAACCTCCATCCACCTTCGGTGGCGAAGGTAATAAATAAATAAGGATTCAATGAAAATAGACAATACCTTGTTGGATGATTTTTGGCTGTCCATTTGAAATAAATTACATTATGTTGTTTAACTACTGTCCAAAACTGATGATCTAGCCTTAATTGCCATAGCGATACTGTTCGCCCAAGTAACACTGTCCACCAGAATTTTCTTGGTCATCTTCCATCTGTTTTAGTCAGCCATCATCTTTGACAAGCATTCTTGCTGTGAACCATCCTTCCACTTCGCTGCTAAGCTGTGTTGGGTGCTTTGGTTACACCTCCATTTAAAGTGAGTGAAATGAAGCATTTTGAATTATTCCCACTCAGATTTCAACATCAACGTAATGCATATTGTTAAGTTATTTAAACTTTTTTTTTTTATATACAACAAGACTAGCAGATAACATGGTGACACTGGGCTGTTCTCAAGGAAGTAATTCTCAAAAGAGTGTAATATTTAAGGAGTTTTCTCAGAAACAGCATAATCACAGGGATCCAATTGAAATTCCATTTATTTATTGTAAAATTTACATTTAATATAAAATGTGACCAAGTACTGAACACTTTTCTCCTTTCAAGTCAAGGGAAGTGAAACTGAGAAAAAAGGGAAAAAGGGAAACTTTCCAGAAAGTGGATCGGCCGCCGCGGTCCAATCGAGTGGCCGGCACGCTCCCCAGACCTTACACCTCCAGATTTTTTTTCTTTGAGGGCTCATGAAATATTGTTTATCGTGAAAAGCCTTGTACCATTCAGGAATTGAAGGCTCAAATCACTGCAAAGTTTGAGGAAATTGATATTGAGCTCTGCAAGCGTGTGTGCCACTCTGTGCCTGCTCGGCTGCAATTGTGCATCGATCACGAGGGAGGGCACTTTGAAAATTGCAAGTAAAACAGCTTGGAATATATATTAATTTAAAAAAGGGAAGTGTGTGTCCTCCATAATTCCAAAACCATGAAACCTAGCAGTGCTAAAATATGCATACATACTTGGGGAAATCCAAAGAGTGCATGAATGAAAACTGGGTATTTTGGTAAAGTTAAACACCTTTTGAAGATAATTTTAAGGGTGCTCATCATTGAAAAAAAGCCTTACCAAGATGCCATTCTGGTCAGCCCGCTGTCACCTCGTAGAAAGTCAGTCAAATTGGACAATACTATTTTTGAGAAACTTCTCAAAGTAGAGTTTAAAATAATTTCACTGTTTAATGAACAGCAATTGAAACCAAAAAAGATACTTTTGAAGCTCGAGTGTTATCAATAAGTACATTTTTATTTTCTTTTACAGGTTTATAAAGTAAAGCAACATTTATATTATGGTTCAAAAAAATTATCAAGATTTTAAAATGAGTCTTGCATTAAAATAAAAAGTATACATTGCAAAGAAAATGCATAATCACACTCGTGCGATATATTTTTAATAATTAAATGTCGAATTTGAGAAAATTTTTTAAAATGTTTCCCATTATTCCAGACCACAGGCTATGTGAGACTTTGCAGTAAATAAAATTTCGGATAATACAATGCTTTTTGACAACTTGAAATCAAGATTACAAGTCAAAAAGAGGATTTAAATTTATACTCTAAAGACTTCTTTAACAACTTAAAAAACATGGTCAGTGCTATAATTGACAATACGAACGTTTTTGGGGTTTTTTAAAATAAGCATTCTCTAAAATATGATCAAGTGTTGATCCAATGATAGCCAAATGGTCTGACATTTGTTTTAGCAAAGTCTACATTTTTTTTTAAAGACCTTTGAGGTTAATTGCTTTTAAAATGAAATTTGATGGAATTAAATATATGTTACATCAGCATATGCATTTAACTACAATGCAAAATATTAAAATAAAATGAATCTTTCAATGTCATTCAACTAATATTCCAATTACAGAAATTAAGGAAGCATCTAATTTTGAACACCTCAGAAAAGCATAATTACAAGTAAAGTACTAAAAGTAGGTATATACAAATGCATTGCATTAGAGATTTAAAATATTTGTGAACAATTTGCTTTCTATATCCACCAAGACGTTTTGTATGATTAGCAAGCCAAACAAAAAAATGAGTTGGTGACACTGGATATTGAAGTATGGCATTGCAAAGTTATTCACATTAAGTTTTACAACCTACTGCAAGAGGGGAAAAAAAAAATAAAAAAAAGAATACCTCCCATGTCAATAATATGTCGTTACACAGATTAAATATGGAAATCCCTTCACAAAGCAATACTTAATTAGATATTCCTTATGTTCATAGTTAAAAAAAAAAAAAAAAAAAAAAAGGATCAAAACATTGTGTACAATACTTTTATTGAAATAAAGGTCCACTCAGGGAGAT
This sequence comes from Myxine glutinosa, assembly GCF_964187855.1. NCBI lineage: Eukaryota > Metazoa > Chordata > Myxini > Myxiniformes > Myxinidae > Myxine > Myxine glutinosa. The sequence goes on from NW_027616697.1 coordinate 160,814, forward strand.
AAAGATTAAGAATCAGTTCATGTAAAATACAAAGACATTACTTGATAATGACTCGATCAACATGAGATTTGAGCGTACAAGGGAAACAGTGCGTTAAGGCAATGTCTCAGATGGAGAAACAAACTTGATACTTTAAACAAAAGTGCAGTTTATCAGTTGATATATTGCTAGAATTGAACCTTGAAACATTAAATCACTGCAACAAACCATCATAAAAATCTTTAAATCATTCATGCGACAGGTGACCATAAACAAAGTTCCAATGAGGCAAATTATCTCACATTAAATACTTGTGCTGTGTTTTATAAAGTTAAACTGCACCTTTAATTCTGCTCGATTTTAAAGGTTTGCAATGCAAATGCTTTTGCCACATCCTATCCACCCCCAAAAATTAAAAACGAAGCAAAGGAAGATTTAATACATAGTTAGATATTTCTAAAAACTTTACTTAATATGCAACTTTAGAATTTAAATTAATCCATACCACTATCCTATGCCTCATACAAAATAAATTGTGTTAAAGGGTAAAATTAAGTCCAGCAAATGTACAAATACCAGCAAACCAAAAGGGAAGAGTAAAATGAATATTTTTGGGTGGAAAAGGAATCTGTCAGCAATTCAGAAATCAATACTAAATTCTTATGACAAGCTTGATATAAAACAGCAAATTGCAACATATGAAGAACTAGAACGGCACTCAGTAGAGAGCATACCTCCGCCTGGTTGGCCATAATCACTCCATGGTGAAGAATCACTTAATAAATTCTAATAGCTGGATCCAAATCCAGATCTTTACCAAAATCTAATCATTTCGTTCTTGTCACATTTCATCCGAATCCATCCACAACTTTGAGATATTTTGTTCACAAACACAGGTGAAAACATAACCTCCATCCACATTTGGTGGCAGAGGTAATAAGCTTTATGTATTTGATTAAAGTAATGATAAAAGCTTTTTTCATTTTCAGGAAGAAATATTTTTATTTCGACAAACATTTTTACGAAAAATAAAATGTCACCATCATAGCCTCAGTATTTGTACAGTTTCCATTTCTTGAACATTGGAGGAAGGGCAAGAAGGGGTGAAAAAAAAATACAGGATTCTGCATTAAAATCCATTGCATTATTTCTTAAACCAAAGTCATAGCTCTGACCTTGCGATGAAATGAAGATCTAAATTGATTGCATTACACTGTATATGCTACAGAAAATGACATTTATAATGGAATCAAATAACAAAAATACATAATATTGAGCATTTTTGTTGAACTATTTAAAATAAAGGTATTTTAGATTTGTAATGAAACTATAAGTACAGATTGCTATTACTACTGCAATACATTATGCAAGCAAAAGCCATTCAAGTAATACAAAAATGTGTACAACTCTTGAACCACTCACGTATTATAATCTACAATGTAAAACAAAGTACTTTATGGAGGTACCCTGTTGCAAATAAACAGACAACTGCAACAATGTTGAATATATAAAACCTTTCAAAAATAGTAATTACCGTGATAAAAAAAAAAAAGGGTAAAAAACACAATTATAGTTATTAAGTAATTAGAAGATGATATTTATTGATAAAAGAGAAACTTGTCTAGGTTGTAAAGCAAAATAATGCAAATATTAAAAACGACAATAAGGGAATATGTGAGAGTGAATAGAAAGAGTAATTAATTGCAACCAAGTTAATTAAAAAAAAAAAAAAAAATTTAAGAACATTTACTGGAAAAAAACTGAAACCCTCCTTTTTGATAAAGAGCAGCTAAGTTATTAGGATACGATACAACATGGGCGTGATGGGAAGAACAGCTTCTTCCCGTTTCTAACATTTCCTTGCATTTCCTAGCAACTCCTGAAAAACAAAGGATTATAAAATATTAGTGAAAAACAAACAATTGTAAAATTCATAGATATTTCAAGTTTTTATTATTATTTTGTATGCAGTACACAGCTGTGGGTTAACACATTTGGCTGAGGGCGAGGCTGTGCCCCTGATGCAATGCCCTCGAAGTCAGGGTAGGAATTTGGCCACAGCGCTAGTGATACCTCATCTGCTATTCACAAAGGACACCATGGGATCTTTAACATCCACCAACCAATTCCGGCAGACGAGACACCCAGTTTAACGTCCATCCGAGGGATGGCACAAACATTCATGAATCATCCTGCCTTTGAAATACCCGGATGACAGTTTATAGCTGGGTCGTGATTCTAACCCAGGCTGGACAGCTTAGTGGTGAGTGTGCACACCTCTATGCCATCCTGACAGCCCCTGAAGTGAAGTTTTATGGTGTGAAAGGACAATGAGAGCGATTTGAGAGTTAAACAGATGGAGAAGAAAGGGAGAAGAGGCAGACGCGGGGGCTGCCAAGACATACAATCCTGCTAATTGCTCATTAGGGTTACAAACACTTATGTTAACACTCAGAGGTAAATGATGAATGTATAATTAACCATCAAGTCATTTTCACAACACTTACATTTTGCAATTACCTCTTGATTTACATTTTGCTGCCAAGTCTTTAATTGCCAGCTGAGAAATTAAGTTTTCATCCACTTAGTACAATTTATTTTAACCTAGCTGTTTATCACATCCTTGTTACTTATCCATAAAATAAATTGAAAAGACCTCCTTCGTGCTTTTGTAACAAGCCACTTAAATCGTCTTATAAAAGTGGACAGTACCTCAAAACTTTGTAGTTAAGTGCTATTGACAACCCTCAACTTCAGAGAATGATATTTATAAATAAATAATAAAATAAAAAAAACCTTTGAATACTATGCAATAAAGCACAACTCATTTATAGGGCAAGGCTGATGAATCTCACACAACTCATTTATAGGGTAAGGCTGATGAATCTCACACAACTCATTTATAGGGTAAGGCTGATGAATCTCACACAACTCATTTATAGGGCAAGGCTGATGAATCTCACACAACCCATTTATAGGGTAAGGCTGATGAATCTCACACAACTCATTTATAGGGCAAGGCTGATGAATCTCACACAACCCATTTATAGGGTAAGGCTGATGAATCTCACACAACTCATTTATAGGGCAAGGCTGATGAATCTCACACAACCCATTTATAGGGCAAGGCTGATGAATCTCACACAACTCATTTATAGGGTAAGGCTGATGAATCTCACACAACTCATTTATAGGGTAAGGCTGATGAATCTCACACAACTCATTTATAGGGCAAGGCTGATGAATCTCACACAACTCATTTATAGGGTAAGGCTGATGAATCTCACACAACTCATTTATAGGGTAAGGCTGATGAATCTCACACAACTCATTTATAGGACAAGGTTCTTGTTTCACTTTGTATTCCCCAGACTAAAAAGTTATTAAAAGAAAAACAACTCTTGAAAAACAAAACATTCCAATCTTGTTTTGAAAATTTTAAAACTATTAGTACTTCACCGCGTGTTAGCTACCTAAAAATGATAGCTTTTTCTTAAGCACCTTAAACCTATTTTTTTTTTTTTTTTTTAGATATTCCCACAGGATTTTGTTTAATTGTCACAATAAAAGTTACTGAAACATTACCAAGATAAATACCTTAACCAATCAAGGGGTGTACAGACATACGTTTATAACAGTGCATAAAGTATTGACTTATCAAATCTCCCAATCACCTATATATTTGGATTAAATGAATTCTGACACACCTTCTCCAAGATAATTTACAATTTATAGGATATTGTGATTAACTTTATAAAAATCTTACAACTTGGTGTTTCAGGTTTCCTTGGATAAATGGTCCTAATTGTTTATAGAGTTAAAGAACTTGTTAAAAATAAATAAAAATAAATAATTCATGGAAAATAACCTCTTTTTGGATCTAAAGTGGTATTGAGCTCCACAAAAAGTCTTATAACCCTGTAAATGATTTAAGAAAAATCCATAAAGGATCTTGTGAATTTGGACAAAATAATAAAGAATAAAAAAGTTAAATTTTTACATGGACATCATGGAGACAATGGAGACCGGGCACATTATAAACAAACAAAAAAATAATATCCAGACCACAACATCGAGGTGAGTATGCAGACCAGAACACCAAAGTAGATTCTCATGCAAGTCACATGCCATCCAAATTTTTGTTTACTTTACCATGCTTTACGCGTTTCATCACAATGATTGCAAATCAGATGTATTTCCCCTTATTATTTTCCTTCGTTGCAACAAGTGCAAAACAAAAATGCTCGTTCTCATTTACATCAACACAACATAACAAAGGACCAAACTTTGATGAGCAAATAAATTATGGGGAAAAATAAAATCAATAGGGCCTAAATAGGAGATTGTACTTCAAATCTTAATTTGTCAAATGAAAAATTAAGATGTAGACCATAATAATTAACCTTTGTTTCCATAACTCCAATATTTGTCTGCAGAAAAAAAAGCAAAGGCCTGTGTGTCAAAAATAAGTGCACTTGGAAATTAAGTGGTAAATATATATATATATCCCCCCCCCCCCCCCCCCACAGATCTACAAATAAAGCTGTAAATGCCAAATCTAAATATTTCCATTATATTAATGCTGCTACAGATTAAGCAATGTTGGTATTTTCACCTGCCTCATCTGTCAAGAATGCATCTCACGACCTCCTGAGCATGCTCGGTGAGCTCAACTTGTTCAGTGGGCTGAAATTGGAGCACTACACCCCATGCTTCAAAATCTGTCTCCCATCATGGAGAAACAGGTTACCACCTGCAGGTGCACCTTTCTTGGCAGCTTCATCGCCTCACCAGATGAAATCAGAAAAATCATTGCAGATGCAGCACCTGTGGGAACGGCAGCCAAATTGCTCGTTTTGATCATTGCGATAATCAGCCAGCATCTGAGCAAATCACCAAAGTATAACCAATCAAGGTCACATATGATGTCACATGGTCACAAACACTCACATACTTCTCAAAAGTTTCTACAAATTTCACAGCTTTTATAGACAACACCTGGCTGCTTTAAAAATATGAAATGCAGAGTTCCATGACATCATAATGTCAACATGTCAACATTCCAGGCCTTTTGCAAAAACAAACAAAAAACCAATAAAGAGCAGAGATTGCAGACCCTCGCCAGAATGTATTTTCAGTGTTTTTTTTTAAGGCTTTTGCGTTGAAACAAATATGGCAGCCGAACATGACCAATGACTTTTTTTTTCTAAACTAATTTATTCCAAGATTATACTCAAAAAATTTCATCCTGATCGGATGAAGTTTTGTACTTGTCGAATTATGACGTCATAATGGAGGCACCTATGACATTAACATATTTTATTCCCCATGGAGAGTTCTTTACAATGAGCCATGTCTCAATTTTATCTGTTCAGCACTTTGAGATATAGTGGTGCAAAGTTTTGCTGTTTTTCCAAGATGGCGGCCGAACCATGTGACCGATGACGTCATAATCATAAAACATTACACAGGTCTAGTTGCACCTATGGTGAAAATTTCATGTCGATCGGACCAACAGTTGCAGAGAAAAATCATATTTATTCTGTGCGGACAAAGACAAAACAAGCAGTCATGCGGAGCACGATACTTGCAAAATAGCCCCCCCCCCCCCAAGAAAATTCCATTGATACAGCAAATTGTCCATTTCATCAAGATTAAAATTGACAATCTTGATCAAAGCTCAGGTGAATAGGAAGAAAATTGACAATTCTTCAAATGAAAAATGATTTTGGAAGGTTGACCTTGAGTTGACCTTTGGACCTCAAAAATAGTACGTTTCCCAATTTAGTGAATCGATATACAAATGCTATTCAATTTTCAAGTCAATCGGATTTAAAATGACGATTTTAGAAATTTGACCTCCAGATGACCTTTGACCTCAAAATCAATAGGCTTCTCAATTGGGGCTTATACAACTTGAAGTTTCGTGACGATCGGTTTAGAATTGTGACCTGTAGGCCGGTGACAGACACAGAAGCACAAACGGAACCGACCAATATACTTGAAAAATCTTCGATTTTGCAAGTAACAAACTCAAATGCAATACCCTCTCTGGCGAGGGTAAAAATGGTAAACTATTAAATTAAATTGTCATCTTCATTTAAAGTATTCAATATGAAAGTAGCATTTTCTACTCTAAAGAAAAGTTTGTTCATCAATGCTTCAATCACACCAAATAACGATACAAGGAACATGGTAAAAGTCACCATAGCCAGGTATAAAAAGATTCATTACAAACCATTTCATCGGTAAATGCAACAAACAAACAATGCTGCATCAAATGCAATAATAAAATGATTCAAACCATCAGGATTATGAGAATAATTGCTGAAGCAAGTTTCAAGGTAAATCTTTCTACATCTAAAGCTAAAGGCATCATTTATATAGCCACACCCAACCAAATGCGTTTAACTGTTCATCGCAGGTTTGTAAAGCACCATCAGCATACCCAGTGTTTTGCAACACGTCATATTCAGAGTACCAACGCACTGAAACGACTCACCAGTAAACAGCAGCACATGGAAAATTCCAGACGCTCGACAAACTCTCACCCTCCCCTTTGAGGGTTTAGCCCCACCCACCAACCTGAACCACGCCCACAATGCAAATTCGCTACTTCACCAGTAAACAGCAACACATGGAAAATTCCAGACGCTCGACAAACTCTCACCCTCCCCTTTGAGGGTTTAGCCCCACCCACCAACCTGAACCACGCCCACAATGCAAATTCCCTACTTCACCAGTAAACAGCAACACATGGAAAATTCCAGACGCTCGACAAACTCTCACCCTCCCCTTTGAGGGTTTAGCCCCACCCACCAACCTGAACCACGCCCACAATGCAAATTCGCTACTTCACCAGTAAACAGCAGCACACGGAAAATTCCAGACACCCAACAAACCCTCACCCTCCCCTTTGAGGGTTTAGCCCCACCCACCAACCTGAACCACACCCACAATGCAAATTATCGACTTCTCCAGTAAACAGCAGCACATGGAAAATTCCAGACACCCGACAAACTCTCACCCTCCCCTTTGAGGGTTTAGCCCCACCCATCAACCTGAACCACGCCCACAATGAAACATTTTCTTTTCCAGTAAACGGCAACACAATGAAAGCGCATCAGTCACTTCGAAATCTCACCTATTACCTTCACCAGAGGAGGGTATTTAATCGGGGTCTGCTAGTTTGTTTTTTCACACAACACAAATTTTACATGTTTTTTTTTGACCGAGTACCTCCATAACTATGTAAACTCGAGTACGTCTATAAAATAGGTACACACAAACAGGACACAAAACAAGTCCTGGCGAGGGGCGATGGTTTCAAAATGAAAATACCGACACAAGCGCTAAAAACGACAACTCCGTGACGTCACCTGCATATTTTTGTCGAATTTCCTGATGGAAGCTCACCTGATTCATTTGGACTCGAGGTCTGCATTCGCCTTGTAGCTACCTCGGGTCTTCGTCAAGGCTGCGCTCAAAGCACACGCGGCTGTTCTCCGAGGGCACGACCGTGCGCGGCACCATCTCCAGACCTCTCCCACCACAGTTGCTTCGTAGTGACTCAACAATGAATTGAGCGAGTGGTATTTATACCACCACGGATGACCCCTCCCTGCCTTATACGCACTGCGAACTTGATGGAAAATTCCACAATGCGTCACCCACCAGGTCCCTCCCACTCATCGCCTCCCACCAGGTCCCTCCCACTCATCGCCCCCCACCAGCTTGTTTCTCATGCACTGTCCCTCCCACACTGTCCCTCACTGAGAAAAGGAGGCCAAGTGATGCTCCCATTTGAAACTCTGGCTTTATGATGTGAGGAAACAAGGTTCAAATACCGGTTACCATGTGTTTTAAATGTCCCAACAATACACAAGGAACTTTGACGCAAGAGGAGACCATTTGACCCACCGAGTCTGTTTGACATCAACATCGCATTGCTTCAATCGATCGGTTTGTCGATTTCAATCTGGGAAGGGAGGATGAGAACAGAGGGACATGTATATGGTTCAACAACATTATGCAAGCTAGAGTTAAATATCACATGAATTTAATGTCGAGCTGTGTTCCCCATAGATGTTGCTTGGTTGAATCAACCCCTCTCCCAACCCCAAATCCTCAACCCCCACCCCTAACACAAAACCTCCCCCTTCCCATGCCTCAAACGCAAGGCCTCAACCCCTCTCCCTCCACACCTCCTACAGCCTCAACCCCCACTCTCCCAACTCTCTGTCCTCTACTCCTCTACTCCCCTACTCCTCTACTCCTCCCACAGCCTCAACCCCCCACCCCTCACCCAGCACCTCCCCCATGCCCCAAACTCGTTCTCAACTCCTCTCCCTCCACCTCCTTCTCCCCCACAGGCTCGACTCCTCCTCTGCCAACTCTGTCTTCTTGTTGTCCTCCACCCCACCCACAACCTCAACCCCCACCCCTCACCCAGTACCTCCCCCATGCCCCAAACGCAAGTTCTCAACTCCTCTCCCTCCACCCCACCCACAGCCTCAACCCCCACTCTCCCAACTCTCTGTCCTCCACCCCTCCCACAGCCTCAACCCCCACCCCTCACCCAGTACCTCCCCCATGCCCCAAACGCAAGTCCTCAACACCTCTCCCTCCACCCCTCCCACATCCTCAACCCCCACCTCTCACCCAGCACCTCCCCCATGCCCTAAACGCAAGTCCTCAACCACTCTCCCTCCACCCCTCCCACATCCTCAACCCCCACCTCTCACCCAGTACCTCCCCCATGCCCCAAACGCAAGTCCTCAACCCCTCTCCCACCACCCCTCCCACATCCTCAACCCCCACCCCTCACCCAGCACCGCCCCCATGCCCTAAACGCAAGTCCTCAACTCCTCTCCCTCCACCCCACGCACAGCCTCAACCCCCACTCCTCACCCAGCAGCTCCCCCATGCCCCATATGCAAGTCTTCAACCCCTCCACCTCCACCCCTCCCGCAGTCTCAACTCCTCCTCTCCCAAGACTCTACTTCTCTCTGCCCACCATCCTCCTCCCCCACACCACTCCAACCCTGTCAATGTCAACCCTCCCCCTTTTCCCCCACTTCTTCAAAGCAAGACAACATTCTTAAATCATTACATATTATTTCTTCATGACCTCATTAAAATGGTGGAATAATTAACTCTCTTTCCCCTCCCCTATCCACCTAAATATTATTCCTTCAGGAACTTCACCAACTCCTTCCTTCTCACAACCAACTTTTCCTTTCACCCATCTGGCCTCTCCAAGCCCCCATTCACAATCTCGTGAGACATGTGCTGCACCTGTGAGTATCCCAATTGTGTTCATAAATGATTCTACACTTTCTACACTTTCTGATGCATAAATACAACGTTGAGATTAAATAATCGTTCCACGAATGACGAACAGACATGACAAACGTGCACATATACTGTATATTATACCGTATATAATAAACTATATAAATATACGAGTCAGGCACCCATGGGAAAACCACGGCCATATATGTGTGACATTTGGACATCTTGAGTTAGATGCTGCATGAAGAGTTTCCAAAATGGTTACCGGCAACTTGTCAGATCCACATGTGATGTAATCAACTTTTTTTTTTTGTTGTATACAAGGTCGAGGCTCGTGAAAGAGCTAACATTAATCACACAAAAAGTCAAACCGACACATAAAACACAAAATAAGGGGAGCGGTAGACAAGATGGGGAGAGAGGGGGAAGGACACAAACACAACATTTGAGAGCAGGGACATCGGGAGATCTGTGGGAGGGAGAGGGCTTGGGTGGGGGGGGGGGGGTGGGAGAGGTATAAAACACAAGGACACCAAGGACTTCCAGGAAAGAAGTTTGAATTTCAAAAAAGTATATCTGGGGTGAATTAGCGGGGGTAGAAAAGATCAAGGTTTTGGATGGGGGAAGACAAGAGATGGCGGTGAACAGCTGTTTTAAAGACCTGGAGGGAGGAGTGGGATTGAAGAGAGTGAGGGAGTTTGTTCCAGAGGCGGGGAAAAGGGGAATGAAAGAGTGAAGGTGAGCAGAAAGTCTTGATTTTGGCAGTTTAACCATCAGAGGGTGGCTGGCAGATCTTGTGCGACCTGTAGGAATATTTGGGGGACAGAGCCCAGAGAGAGCTGGGGGAGCAAGGCCGGAGAGGAGTCGGTAGAAGACAGAAAGACCACCAACCTGCCTGCGGTGAGTGAGTGAAACGCCCTCGGAGTTAGCTTCATCGCGGGAGGTTTCAATGATTCTGAACGCTTTGGTTTCAACAGCGTGAAGACGAGCTAGGTGTGAGGCAGGAGCACCAGCCCATAGGGGGGAACAGTATTCCATTGAGCTGCGAATGAAAGCCTTGTATGTGGTGAGGAGCTCAGGTGTGCCAAGGAAGGACTTCGCACGACGGAGGATGCCCAGTCGGCGATTGGCTTTGGAGGCCAGATTTGAAATGTGGTTTTCCCAAGAAAGATCATGGCAGATAGTGAGACCCAAAAATTAATTTATTTACTTCACATTATATCTGAATAAGGGAAATACAGTGTGGAAATCCACATAATGTAAAATGTGACTTCAAGACCTCAAATTCCCACCCATCCTCCCCCCTTCATCTCCCTCCTCATCGGGCACACTGTACAGGGGAGAGGAGAGAGGGTATGGGTGAGAGGAGGGGTGACACTTCTACCTTGACTTGATCAACTTAGATAGACTTTACTTGAGAGGGTGGGAGGAGAACCTGCCTTGACTGGCCTACTTCTGTTGTTCATTCTTAGGTTATTTCTCCGAAATAAGCTCATCAAGTGAGTCCCAGTGTCCAGCCGTCTTTCCGTTAACATTTAGATGTTTAGATAAAGCAATGAGGGAGTCAGACAGCGCGAGCCTTCGAAAGAGGCTTCTGAGGCTATGCGGAGTGAACAAAACAGTAGCGATTTGATTTTGAAGCCCATATCTGAAAGGTTGAAGCTCCTCCATGAAAGGTTGAAGCCCCTCCATGAAAGGTTGAAGCTCCTCCATGAAAGGTTGAAGCCCCTCCATGAAAGGTTGAAGCCCATCCATGAAATGTTGAAGCCCCTCCCTGAAATGTTGAAGCCCCTCCATGAAAGGTTGAAGCCCCTCCATGAAAGGTTGAAGCCCCTCCATGAAAGGTTGAAGCCCCTCCATGAAAGGTTGAAGCCCCTCCATGAAAGGTTGAAGCCCCTCCATGAAAGGTTGAAGCCCCTCCATGAAAGGTTGAAGCCCCTCCATGAAAGGTTGAAGCTCCTCCATGAAAGGTTGAAGCCCCTCTCTGAAAGGTTGAAGCCCCTCTCTGAAAGGTTGAAGCCCCTCTCTGAAAGGTTGAAGCCCCTCTCTGAAAGGTTGAAGGCCATCCACGAAAGGTTGAAGCTCCTCCATGAAAGGTTGAAGCCCCTCTCTGAAAGGTTGAAGCCCCTATCTGAAAGGTTGAAGCCCCTCTCTGAAAGGTTGAAGGGCATCCACGAAAGGTTGAAGCCCCTCTCTGAAAGGTTAAGCACCTACCTGAACAGTAAAGCACCAACCTGAACAGACGGACAGACATAATAGAGGAGAGTATTATAGTGTAGATATAACTACCTGCACTACAGACTTGAATCACAAACAAACTTTGTCGCTCTCAACTCCCTACGAAGTAAAGCAATCAATTCAAAGTGTGATATATATATGCATGTGATTTATTTACATTAATCGCACAGCGGCATTTATATGCAAGCTCCTCCAAGAACCTCCAACGACGAAAATAAATAAATAAAATGGAACATCATGCTTAAGAAATCATTTATTGAACACAAGCACATCGTTTGTAACAGTGAAATGAATGGGAACAAGGCTCAAATTTCAGGGCAACAACAAAATAAGCATCTGCCAAATAAATGCAATGTCTGGTTCCACTCGATTTCAGGTTAAGGTGCATAAAACTCCTCTGGGAGAAGCCTCGTTAACTCGGAATGCGACCATGGATTCCTCACACTTCTTGGTTTCCCCGGGGGCACCCTCCACCGATTTTGATGTCCCCCGCACACGCTCAATGGGCACGACCGGCTCTGGGGCAGCAGGTCGAACACTGCGTGGAGCCTCGATCCTCATCTTCCCTTCCGGGGTCAAGCGGCAGCTCACCGCAGCGGGGTCCGCGTCTCTCGGGAGTTTTATCTCCTCGCGAAACTCAAGGCACCTGTAGCTGGAGCCACCTTGCGAGTCTTCGTCGTGCACTTCGTGGCGGCCCATCACCTGCAGCCGGTGTCCGACCACTTTGACCTTCAGATGTTCGGCCTGGAATTGCCTGATGTCCAAAGAAACCACGTAGCAGGACGGATCGGCCTGGTTTTCCCAAAGACAAGAGGTCCTGGCCGTTTCCACTTCGCGTTCGTGTCCTGGACAATGCAGCAGGTTCTGGGCATCACTTCCTCGGATCCGGTTCTGGGCCTGCTCGTACAGTCGCTCCATGTTGCGCTCTGATCGTCGCAACTCATCGTGGAGCTCATCCAGAGCACCACAATATCCTCGCTGCTCAGTGGGGATCGCTCGACTGTACCTCATGGGCACGGGAATGCCGAGAGGAGGCAGTGACGTCACAGAACGAGAGATTTCTTGTGCCATTCAGCTTCAAAAAGGTCTCTGTCTCTGTTCTCATCGCTCATCGAACCAGATAAACAAACTGTTGTTGTTTGCGAGGGACTGAGGGAGCTCTATTTATAGCATCCCCCGGTGCCCCAACAGAACTCCCAGTAAATGCAAGTAGTTTCTGGACAAATCCACAAATGACGTCACGCAACACATGTCTGTCTCGATACCCTCCGGAATGTTTACTCCATACATGACTGTAGTAAACACAGGGATTACAACAATGCGTAATTCAATAACTTCACTAAAAATCTGATTGGGGATTAATTATATGTTGTGTTAAAGTGATCGAAGTATGAATGATGCATTTTACAGCTTCACTTACTTCAGCACGTACTTGTTGAGATTGCAAAGACCATAAGGACAAATCGTACTCACCACTTAGCAGGTGCATTGAAGAACAGTTGCAACTAGAACGGCACTTGGTAGAACACGTACCTTCACCAGGCTGAACAGTTTACGTGACAACTATCGGGGACGCCTCTTCGTGGTGGTTGTACTTGTACCCCCCAAATCAAGTCGGGGATCCAAATATTCCCCATTCTTCCCTACTGCCCAGATTCGTCAGGGCCGCGTGGTCACTGTCAGAGTGCCGATCGGTCCCCATGGACCGGCCCTTTCCCTCATTTCTCTCTCTGTCTCTTTCTTTCTCTTGCTCTCTCACTCTCTCTTTCTCTCACTCTCTCTGTCTCTTGCTCTTTCTTTCTCTCGCTCTCTGTCTCTCGCTCTCTCTGTCTCTTGCTCTCTCGCTCTTTCTTTCTCTCGCTCTATCTGTCTCTTTCTTTCTCTAGCTCTCTCGCTCTCTCTGTCTCTTTCTTTCTCTAGCTCTCTCACTCTCGCTGTCTCTTGCTCTTTCTTTCTCTCGCGCTCTCACTCTCTCTGTCTCTTTCTTTCTCTCGCTCTCTCACTCTCTCTGTCTCTTGCTCTCTCGCTCTTTCTTTCTCTCGCTCTCTCTGTCTCTTTCTTTCTCTAGCTCTCTCACTCTCTCTGTCTCTTGCTCTTTCTTTCTCTCGCGCTCTCACTCTCTCTGTCTCTTGCTCTTTCTTTCTCTCGCTCTCTCACTCTCTCTGTCTCATGCTCTCTCTCGCTCTCTGTTTCTTGCTCTCTCTCTCTCGCTCCCTTTCTCTCACTCTCCCTGTCTCTTGCTCTCTCACTCTCCCTGTCTCTTGCTCTCTCACTCTCCCTGTCTCTTGCTCTCTCACTCTCTCTGTCTCTTGCTCTCTCACTCTCCCTGTCTCTTGCTCACTCTCTCTCTGTCTCTTGCTCTTTCTCTCGCTTTCTCTATCTCTTGCTTTCTCTCGCTCTTTCTTTCTCTTTCTTTCTCGAGCTCTCTCTTTCTCTCTCGCTCTTTATTTCTCTCTCTCGTTCTTTCTTTCTCTCGCTCGCTCTTTCTTTCACTCGCTCTTGCCCTCTCTCTCTCGCTTGCTCTTTCACTCGCCCTTGCTCTTTCTTTCACTCGCTCTCTCTTTCTCTCGCCATTTTTCTTTCGCGCGCTCTCTCTCTCTCTCTCTCTCTCTCTCTCTCTTTCTCTCGCCATTTTTCTTTCGCGCTCTCTCTCTCTCTCTCTCTTTCTAACTCTGTCATGGCCCTGACTTCATGAAGGCGGGGGTACGCGATCTTGGATGTGGGGGATCTATAGGTGGCTCCTGCGAGATCGATCGGCTGTCTCCGTACCACGGGCTTGTTCTGCAGAACTGTCCGGGGCTGAACAACAACAACACCAACAACAACTCACAGTTTGTATACCACTGATAGGCCGGATCTGGATCCAGTCCTGAACCAAAATCTAATCGACTTGTTTTTGTCGCCAAACCAACTCATCCACCGAGTTTTGTCATAAGTCATCCACAACCTTTTGAAATATCATGCTACATCTCGTTTTAGGCCCGATTACTCAATGGTGAAGTATCACTTAGTAATGTAAAAAAATCTCTGATCCGGATTCATATCTTCACTAAAATTGAATCAACTCTTCCTTGTCACACACACAACCTGTCCACCAAGTTTCGGCTGAATCCTGCACAACTTTTTGAAATATCGTGACATACAGTGTGTTCCAAGAAGGCCGAGACAACTTTGGTTGTTAATATATTCAGTACCACCAATGATACAACGATACTCTTTGCTTTAAATGATACAGAAAGTCATAAAGTTTTCTTTTTTTTTCAGGTCTGGTGGTTTCATCCAAAAGCAAATGGCGACTCCACAGGAGAAAGCTCAGTGTGTTCAATGGTTCATCGAGACGAGATCATATCCGACACACAAGTTCACAACACTCTTTTGTCCTTCACTTCTACCAGATGTGGATCTGCCTTCATGAGGATGTTCTGCCCCCATTAAACCTTCCCAACTCAACTTTCCTACTTGCAAACTACTTTGCTTCATCCACTCTCCTGTTTTCCTGCTCATTCATTTCGTTTATGTAATGTGACCAACTTGTAGCCCCATTGTAGACCACGAAGTTTGTAGCCCCATTGAGTAAGTACCCTAAATCATCTCACTCTTCAATGAGCCTCGATGTCATGTAGAAAAAAGAAAACAATTATTTTGGTTGGATATTTCATGATCCAGGACTCGATAAACCGACAAGAGATGTTAATGAAATCGAATATTTTAAATTTTCTACCTGAAGAAGTCCCAAAAGGAGACTTGGTCCAAGACCAATGCCCTCCTGCAGGTGAAACCACAAGTTAAACTCAAAAATAAACGCCTCACATGACCCTGAAATATTGACAGGGTAATGTACCAAAAATACATAAAAAGAGAAACAAGTATATTGATTTGAAAAGTATTTATTTAACAAGAAAAAAGACATTTCTCCCTCTCTTGTAATATTCAAAAATGTATTTCTATGATTGATAAATGATGCAATTGTCGAAAGTCAGTTAACGACACCTCCAGGGTGTACAACCACCCATAAAGCATTTGAATCAATACTGTATCCCAAACTGTTGTAGATCCTCCTTAAATCCCTGCCCCAGGGGCACCCTCCACTGGTTTTGATGCTTCTTGAGCGCGCTCAATGGGCACGATCCGTTCGAGGGATGCAGTTGAAACATCGCGTGGAGCCTCGATCCTCAACCTCCCATCGGACATGAAGCAGCAGGTCACTTTCTGAGGGTCCACGCCTTTCGGGAGCTTCACCTCTTCTTGGAATTCCTGGAAGCTGTAGCTTGAGCCTCCTCGTCCATCTTCATTGCGCACTTCGTGGCGACCCGACACCTGCAGCAGATCTCCGACCACCTTCACGCTCATCTTTTCTGGATCAAACCTCCTGGTGTCCAAGGAAATCATGTAGCGGGACGCGTCGCTCTGGTTCATTGACAGACAAGTCCCAGCCATTTCCACTTCACGTCCGTGTCCGGGCGACTGCAGCAGGTTCAAGGCAACTCCTCCCCGGATCCGGTTCTGGGCCTGCTGGAACAGCAGCTCCATGATGCGCTCTGATCGTCGTAATTCATCCTGAAGCTCATCCAGAGCACCACCAAAGCCGCGCTCAGAGGGGATCGCTCCGCTGTACCTGATGGGCAGGAACATGCTCAGAGGCGTCAAAGACATTGTTGAACTCGTGAAGCAAACGCTGTTCCGTCACCCACAAAACTTCCCTGCTCTGTGATCGTCGTTGCAATTCGACTGTGCTGGTGGAACGGACCGAGCCGCATTTATAGCCCCAGCTGGTGTCGTCCGGGCCAAAACTGGCAAATCTGAGAACCTTCTAGAGAAATCTGAGGGTGACAGCACAGCATATAAATGGGGTCATTGACGCATAGTTTACAATTGATGCTTACATTTATAGGTCCCCCTCCAACTCCCTGCCCCCATCCCTCCAACACAACACAACACTGTGATTCTGATTAAGTCATTGCTCATGAATACATACGCCTGGTTTACTTGCTCACTTATTGTTTGGTTAAATGGCGATGCTTATTACTTTTCGACCCACAACTACCATGGACGCATTTTTGTGGTGGTTGTACCCCCTAACGCAAGTCTTGAGCCAAGTCTTCCCTGCTGCCCGGAAGCGTCAGAGCAGCACGGTCATGATCAGAGTGCAGATCGGTCCACATGGACCAGCCTTTTTCTGTCTTTCTGTCTGTCTGTCTGTCTGTCTGTCTCTCTCTCTCTCTCTCTCTCTCTCTCTCTCTCTCTCTCTCTCTCTCTCTCTCTCTCTCTCTCTCTCTCTCTCTCTCTCTCTCGTGAAGGTACACCATACTGGATGTGGGGGATCTCTGGGTCGCTCCTGCAAGATTGACCAGCTGTCTCCATGCGGTGGGCTTGTTCGAGAGAACTGTTTGGGGGCTCAACAACAACAACTTTTCGACCTACCTCTCTTCTCTAAGAAAAGAGGTTTAACAACAAACAAAAGCATAACTCATCTGTTATTTTGTCAAATCAGCAAATATAACGTTCTGTTGCTCTGTGGATAATAATCAACATGCTCATTTTACTTTTGTAAAGGATAAAACAGTAAGGATAAAATGTCTATTGTGTAGCACTTTGTGACATTGGGCTGCATGACGTAATCTGTGGCTTTCTCGAGTCCAGAACATGCTCGCGTTTGCTCGTTGGAGGCTGAGGTGGCACCAAGTGAAGCTGTAAATACAGCTCCATCAAACAAAAAACAGTCTTTGTGGTTCGAAGAACAATGAGGACAGAGATAGAGAGCTTTTTGAAGCCAAATCGCACAATAAATCTAATGTTTGGAGAGGTCTCTGACTGGTAAGTATTTTCCTGCCCAGCAGGTACAGTCGAGCAAGCATACCCATTGAGTGCGGCTTTGGTGGCTCTCTGGATGAGTTACGAGGATGGGAGCGCATCATGGAGCTGCTGTACAAGCCCCAGCCGGTAGAGAGGAGTAAATACGTGCAGGTGAGCAGTGTTTTAGGATTTGGCCAGTTCCACCAGGAGGGGGTTGCTGGTGGACCGCATGCATCCTGCAGATACTGGGAGCGACAGAGCACGGAGAGGGTAGAGGATACAAGACCAGAAATTAGGCCAAAGACAGAGACCAGCGACCTGTCGGCGATGGCGAAGTTATTGGCCCATAGACCCAGCTTCATGGCGAGAGATTCCAATGATCTTGAAAGTCTTGGTTTCCACGGCATCAAGCTGAGCAGGATGTGAGGCACGGAAGCAAGCCCAGAGGGGTAGAGCAGTACTCCATCAAGCTGCGGATGAAGGCCTTGTTGGTGGATAGGAGCTCAGGTGTGTCAAGGAAGGACTTTCCTTGACGGAGGATGCCCAGTCGGTGATTGGCTTTGAGGGAAACTTTGAAATGTGGCTTGCCCAAGAGAGATCATGGCCAAGAGTGAGACCCAAGAGTTTGAGTGACTGAACCTCTGAGAGGGTTGTTGAGAAAGTAGATTGGGGGGGGGGGGGGGGTCTGTGGAATGGTCCTTTCAAAGAGAGAGAGAGAGAGAGTGTGTGTGTGTGTGTGTGTGTGGGATTTATCAGGATTGAAAGACATGTCCCAGGTGTTTAACCAGTTTGTGATTTTGTTGAGGACTGAGGAGAGGGAAGAAGTTGCTACCTGTCTGTGAGATGGAAGAGGGATGTCACGGCAGAAAATGGAGTCATCAGCAAAGAGATAAAGATGATTTTCTAGAGTTGGAGAGATAATTTATGAACAGAAATAAAAACAGAAATAAGATGGGCCGAGAAAAATGCATTGGGGCGACTTCAGCCTTGACGGAGAGAATTGAAAGAGTTCCGTTGAGACACACACATTGGATAAGAGAGTGGAGGAAGTCAGTATACAAAGAGTGGAGTTTGCATTGGATTCCATAGGCAGACAGTTTGGAGAGCAAGCCAGGTTGCCAGACTGTATGAAAACTTAAGTCTGACATTGAGGACACCCATCAATTGTTGGGAGTGACAAGGTCTGAAACTAAATTAGTGATCTGAGATGAGGTTGTTGGAGAAAAGGAAGGATTTCATATCAACTGTGATGATGGATTCCATGACCTTGCTGATGATCGGAAGCAAGCTGATAGGTCTGGTGTTAGAGATTTTTTTTTGTATACTTGGTCGAGGCTCGTATAAGAGCCAACACATAACATATTGTTACGGTTTTCACGCGACCCTCCTGCCCTTACCAAGGGGAGATTAAGCCCCTTGTTATTTTTGGGTCGTCGCAACCGAGAGACTTGAATCGCCACTTCCGGTCGGCCGCGAGACAGGGTTTCGGGACGATGTTCGCACGTACCTAAGTACTCACGTCGTCGTGGAAGCGGGGATCAAGCCTCGCACGAACCACGCGTAATTTGGGTACGTCTGAGTGGATGACGTACCACGTGGTCCGTGCAGATCTCTGGTATTGGAACCCGATTCGAGCGGTTTTATTCGTACCACGCTTAGTCAATAGATGGAAGGGACGAGACGGTCGAATAAAAGGAAGAACACAGGTTTAATAATTATTTACACTATTATGTACAAGGATCGGTAGAAAGCAGAGACACAGAGCAGCTTTACACAGTCTTAATTTATACCCTGACATGGGCCCGATCACTCACAGGGGGGAAATGAAGGGAGGATGATGTTCACGTGCTGAACGCGCCGTCTTGGTCGTCCAGTAACGGCTTCGCCCGGCGTGGCTCTCCCCGGTCACAGCATGTCCCTCGATGAAGGCAAGCAGGCGGCGGGAGGGATCCTTGCAGCGCGTCTCTCGAACAAAGGGCAGAGCAGGCAGGCGGGAAAATGTATGTGTCTCTCGCCAGGCTTGGCGGTTTCTCACAGCGCGATTAATTAACGGCGCGCTCTCACTCACGTAACTCAAAAGAGAGGATTCGCCTCTAGCTCAACTAAGCGTTCAAACTTGTTCAAGCGCCTCTCTCATAACTTGTTCACTCTCAAGCGCCTCTCCCTTCTCATAACTCTTCACTTGTCAAGCACCCCTTCCATAACTTAGGTCAGGGGCTTCGCACATCGGGTTATATTGCCAACCCCCTGAGCTCGCTCGAATGTTCTAACCACGCCTTTTGACGCAGTGCTAAGCCACTCCCTTCGAGCCCTGATTGGCGGCTCGCTCTTACCGTCGGCTTCTCCTCCGCCTTCCTTCGGTCTTGCCTCGACTTGTCAGGCCTGCCTCGTGCTAAATTGCGCCAAAAACCACAGTATCGAGGCGGCATAAACAATGAAAGGGACCTAACTCTCATTATTCTACTCAACGCAAAACTAACACAGGAAAAGGACTATGCTTATATTTACTAAGACATAACTGAACTATCGCAAGGCTACGTGTTGTAGTGTGGCTAAACTACGAGGGGAAAAATTAACCTTTATTGGTAAAACACAAACCCGCAACAATATAATAAAGGGAGCGGGAGACAAGAGGAGGAGATGGAGGGAAGCACACCAACAGTAGAGAACAGGGACATCAGGAGATTTGTGGAAAAGAGAGGGCTGGGGTGGGGTACACGGGATAAACAAGCTGGACACTATAAGGACTTTCTGGAAAGAAAACAGGGAATTTGAAGGTGGGTTTGCGGTGGATTAACGGGTGTAGAAAACATCAAGGTTTTCGATGGGGGAATATAAGAGATGGTGGTGAACAGCTGTTTTCAAGACCTGGAGGGAGGAGTGGGATTGAAGAGAGTGTGGGAGTTTGTTCCAGACGTCGGGGGAAGGCGAGGGGGAAGAGGAAAAAAAAGAAGGGCTTGGCACATAATATGTGTTGCCTGTTGCAAAGAGTTCATGCTCCCAATGCAGAAGTGTCTTTTTAGAGGGAGCTTCTTGGCGGAATCATTGCTGGAAGTCGACGCGCACCTCTTCCATCGTTTTCCCAGTTTGTGGAAATTCGTGAGCCCAGGTAATGACAACAACCTGTTGTTCAATAGTGTAGTTGTTTGTGTCACCCATGATTACATTCACTCAATCTGAAAAAGGGGAAAACGGAAACGAACACTCTGCACTCACTCAATGTGACAACTTTTACAAGGAGGTGATAAGACATTGTGGCCTCCCTCTAAAATGGCTGAACTTGCACCACAGGGCCAGGCAGGTCGTTGGCCGTGTTAGACTCCCGAGTTAATTTATTTCTGAACCCGAGGTAATGTCTTTACTACACCTTCACTCCTTTACACCCCCCTTAGAAACGGTTGACCCTTTACACCCCCCTTAGATCCTTTACACCCCTTAGAACATCTTTAGACCCCTTTACATCCCTTAGACCTCTTTAGACCCTTTACACCTCTTCGACCCTTTAAACCCCTTAGACTCTGTTCGACACTTTACAAACCTTAGACCCCTTTAGACCATTTACACCCATAGACACCTTTAACCATTTACACCCCTTTAATCATTTACACTCCTTAGTTAGAGTTTAGACCCTTTACACCCCTTATACCCATATCTTGACCCTTTACACCCCTTAGACCTTTACACCCTTTCATACCCATTTGAGACATATACACCTTTTGACACTTTTCAGACCTATTGACTTTTTAAGACACGTTGGCCAATTTAAGACCATCTGGACACTTTTGACCCCTTTTGCTCTTTTGTCCTTGGACACCTTTAGACCCCATTTGGCCCTTTTAAAATCCTTGACTCTTTAAACACTTTAGACCTCTTTATGACCAGAAAAAAAACTTTAGACCCCTGAGATAATTCGAAAAAATTTCCTCCCAAAATAGATTTTGACGACCTTTTCTGTGCACTATTCGCAGTTGCGATGATGAATCTAAACTGATATCTCAAAGTGAAATTGATGATGAAACGTGAAACTACTGATCTATGGATCATCGAATGAGAAACCAGAATGAAACGCTGTGGGAAATTTCTGAAAGCAAAGCTATGGGGAGTATAGAGAGAGGGGGAAGGTTGGAGCTGAAGAAACGGTGTGGAGAGGGAGAGGTGCCTGGAGGTGGTCGGTTGGTATGGAAATAACTTTGGTGATCTTCCATCAGGCTGTAGGCCCAAAACAAGCCGAAACCCGTTTCCCAGCTGAGCTTTCACAATATCACCCTCACTCTTGAGCACTTCGGAGGTACAACAAGCATGGATTGGAAATCTTAGCTGACAGAATGGAATGAGGTTGTCGAGGTTACCACCTGCACCTATTGCGACATTTTCTCACTGAATATTTACACTGAATTCCCATTTCTATCAATACACACTCCAAAGGAAATTGCTCATTTCAGGTGAGACATGTCACGTTTAGTCGAGATTGGATAAGTAACGACCGAATGTATCGGTCAAAAATCGTGACAGACACCAAATTGCGTATTTTATTATGATTCTTTTTTCAATTTTCAAATATTTAATTTTTTTCAATTGCTGTATTTAATTACCATTTATTTCCTTTTTTCCAAATTTTCAATTACAGGTATTTCATTTTTCAATTATTTAATTTTTATATTATTTAATGTTTCAATTATTTAGATTTTCAATTTTTAAAAAATATATTTTTTTTTGAGCATTTCATTATTTCTTTATTTTCAATTATTTCATTTTGCCATCATTAATTTTTTTAATTATGGTTTACAGAGGGAGGCATAAATTGTCTTTGTGGCCCTCCGAAAACACACATACACACACGGTTTAATTAAAGTAAATTGTTTTTTCAGCGCCATCCCTACATTGAGAATACGAGGATACTCTGATATATATTCATTCAATTCCTTACTTCCATTCCTCATGCATACTCATGCTGGTTTCTGCTCCAAAAACATCTGAAATCCTTTCTGACGATGATGGCAATGATGACATTGGTAGATAAATTGATTTATTCAACCGATCATAAAGATTCAAACATAAAAGACAGAAAAATAGTACCTTGTAATATAATTAAATGGCACACGAGATACCATGCTGAATGACTGGGGATTAGTGCGGTGCTTTTCAAACGTTCCCCCATAATTTTCTTCAACCCCCTAAATTTTTAAATAGGGGGTTACAAATGCTGCCTGTTTGCATGTGCTTTATTTGGGCTAAAATTGTACATCGAGGGCTTTTTTGCAAATTCAATAAAGCTACTGTTACAACAAAAAAACATGGTCTTGAAAATTCATTTTACAGACAACCTCAAGAGAGTGGAGGATCTGCTGTCACCCTGTCATGTGCCCAGATCTTCAGCTCTGATTGGTGGACGTTTGTGAAGGACATAAATACATAGACCGGACTGACAAACAAGCGCTGTTGCAGAGGGAATTGACCTACGGGATTCCCCGTAAAAAAAGCCAGCCAAGCATTTGATTTGTTTTGTTTTATTTATTGGACTGTTGAATTATTATGTCTGGTTTTTAGCACAACAACAAACTTTGGCAACAAGAAAAAGCTCAAACTTAAAAGCTCCCCCTTATATTACTTAAATTATTTCAAAGAATCATGGAAAAGGCGGTCGGATTAAATGCTCAGAATGCGGCACAGCAAAGAGGGTCTAGAATCAAGAACTTGCAGAGGCGACACTTGCCTGGTCTTCATTATTTGTGCACTTGCAATGCCCCCCTAACCCACACTTTTAAGTAGCGATTAACGCCAATAGGCTGTTGTCGTGCAGTTCTCAATCTGACTACGGCGGCCATATTTACTAACATAACAACAACTATTGGGGATGCCTCTTCGTGGTGGTTGTACCCCCAAATGCAAGTCGGGGACAAAATCTTCCCTATTCTTCCCTGCTGCCTGGATTTGTCCGGAAAGTGTGGTCACGATCTGAGTGCCGATATGTCCCCATAGTTCAGCCCTTTCCCTCTAGTCTCTACCTCTGTCGTGGGCCCGACTACATGAAGGCGGGGTACACCATGCGGGATGTGGGGAATCTCTGGGTCGCTCCTGGGAGATCGATCGGCTGTCTCCATACCGCGGGCCAAGACTCGTGAAACAGACAAGAGATGGTAATGAAATCGAATATTTTAAATTTTCTACCTGAAGAAGTCCCAGAGGAGACTTGGTACAACAACAATGCCCTCCTGCAGGTGAAACCACAAGTTAACTCAAATAGAAACACCTCACATGACCCTGAAATATTGACAGGATAATGTACCAAAAGAGAAACAGGTATATTGATTTGAAAAGAATTTATTTAACAGGTAAAAAGACATTTCTCTCTCTCTTATAATATTGAAATGTATATTTCTATGATTGATAAATGATGCAACTGTTGAAAGTCAGTTAACAACACCTCCAGGGTGTACAACCACCCATAAAGCATTTGAATCAATACTGTATCCCAAACTGTTGCAGGAGATCCTCCTTAAATCCCTGCCCCAGGTGCACCCTCCACTGGTTTTGATGCTTCTTGAGCGCGCTCAATGGGCACGATCCGTTCGAGGGATGCAGTTGAAACATCGCGTGGAGCCTCGATCCTCAACCTCCCATCGGACATGAAGCAGCAGGTCACTTTCTGAGGGTCCACGTCTCTCGGGAGCTTCATTTCTTCTCTAAATTCTTGGAAGCTGTAGCTTGAGCCTCCTTGTCCATCTTCATTGCGCACTTCGTGGCGACCCGACACCTGCAGCAGATCTCCGACCACCTTCACGCTCATCTTTTCTGGATCAAATTGCCTGGTGTCCAAGGAAATCATGTAGCGGGACACGTCGCTCTGGTTCATTGACAGACAAGTCCCAGCCATTGCCACTTCACGTCCGTGTCCGGGCGACTGCAGCAGGTTCAAGGCAACTCCTCCCCGGATCCGGCTCTGGGCCTGCTGGAACAGCAGCTCCATGATGCGCTCTGATCGTCGTAACTCATCCTGAAGCTCATCCAGAGCACCACCAAAGCCGCGCTCAGAGGGGATCGCTCCGGTGTACCTGATGGGCACAAGCATGCTCAAAGGAGTCAGAGACATTGTTGAACTCGTGAAGCAAACGCTGTTCCGTCACCTGCAAAACTTCCCTGCTCTGTGGACTGTGCTGGTGAAACCGACGGAGCCGCATATATAGCCCGGGTCGGCGTCGCTCGGGCTCAAACTGGCAAACCTGAGAACCTTCCAGAGTAATCCGAGGGTGATGTCACAACCTAAATAACGTGACCTTGACGCATAGTTTCCCACATGATTGGGATACAGTATTTATAGTTTCCCCTCAACCTTCCCACCCATCCCTCCTTCACATACAATTCCGAGACAGTATCAAGTTGGTAAATCCATAAATAACGTTAATGTGCTCTGCAGTTAATAATAAACATGCTCCTTTTATTTATATAAACAATAAAAGTGTGAGGATAAAGTGAAGCACATACTGCAGTTTGAAATACGGATCTGGTATATTTTGTTACTCGAGGTTGCGTGATGTAATTTGTGGATTTATCCAGAACGTGCACAAATGATTTGCCGTAAGGGCATGGTGCTGTTATAAATACTAGGGCATGCCCGTACTATATATATATCTAAAAGTATATCCCCCCCCCTCTATTTACATGCAATGGTTTGGTCCAAAGCTAACGGCTTGCGAGTACGGTGACAATCCCCCCCCCTCTATTTACATGAAATGGTTTGGTCCAAAGCTAACGGCTAGCGGAGTTTGGTAAAGAAATCGCCATAGCGTGCACAAATGCGCAGGAAAGCGAAAGAATCGCAAATTAGTTTTAATTAGTTTTAAAACATAGTTTAACGCCAACATAGCGGCAACATAGTTTGCCAACGTGAAATAAATGAATACGCTCTCAAATGTGCCAAAAAAAAAAAAAAACGCTACCCGTACGCTCTACCCCGCCCGTACGCCCGTAAACAAAAAAAACAACGCTCTTCGCTTCCGCCCTTCGCTCTGACTGAATTGGGAGAAATAATGCGCATAAGAAATCGAGAAATTATTATTTTCTCCGGAAGAAATCGAATTACGTACCGTAATGGCGCACGCGCTGGGCTCAGCATCAGCTCGCTCTCACATCGGCCACGCCTACGCAATAACGCGTTCTGTGATTGGATGCCGGAAGTGCAGTCCTCACTGTCCGGAAGGTCGCAAATCGCTCAATGAAAAAAATGAAAAGGAAAAACACGCAACAACAACGCAACAACGCGTTCTGTGATTGGATGCCGGAAGTGCAGTCCTCACTGTCCGGAAGTTCGCAAATCGCAGTTACGATGAATCGCAAATTAGTTTTAATTAGTTTTATAATTAGTTTTAAAACATAGTTTAACGGCAACATAGTTTGCCGACGGGAAATAAATGAATACGCTCTCAAATGTGCCATCCGAGGCAGAGTGTGTTCGCCACGTTCGGCACACGTGATAGCTCGCTGCTCTCTGATTGGTTGAATCGTTTTTTGGACATAGCTCGGTAACTACTTCTGCGATTAATTTAAAACCTTGAAAAGGCACATCCTCGGGTCCCCAGCAATATACCTGGCAAGTTTCAAGTATATCGGACCGGTAGTTGTCGAGAAACAGCGGTCACAGACATACAAACAAACAAACAAACGTACAAACAAACATACACACAGAGATTAGTGGAATTATAGATAGATGACTGCGTCGAGCACAGGATTCGACGAGCCATGAGGGGAGTGGGAGAGAGGGAGATAGGGAGATAGAGAGATAGGGAGATAGAGAGATAGGGAGATAGAGAGATAGGGAGATAGAGAGATAGGGAGATAGAGAGATAGGGAGATAGGGAGATAGAGAGATAGGGAGATAGAGAGATAGGGAGATAGAGAGATAGGGAGATAGAGAGATAGGGTGATAGAGAGATAGGGAGACAGAGAGATAGGGAGACAGAGAGATAGGGAGATAGAGAGATAGGGAGATAGAGAGATAGGGAGATAGAGAGATAGAGAGATAGGGAGATAGGGAGATAGAGAGATAGGGAGATAGAGAGATAGGGAGATAGAGAGATAGGGAGATAGAGAGATAGGGAGATAGAGAGATAGAGAGATAGAGAGATAGGGAGATAGAGAGATAGAGAGATAGAGAGATAGGGAGATAGAGAGATAGGGAGATAGGGAGATAGAGAGATAGGGAGATAGGGAGATAGAGAGATAGGGAGATAGGGAGATAGGGAGATAGAGAGATATGGAGATATGGAGATAGGGAGATAGGGAGATAGGGAGATAGAGAGATAGAGAGATAGAGAGATAGAGAGACAGAGAGAGAGAGAGAGAGAGAGAGAGAGAGAGAGAGAGAGAGAGAGAGAGAGAGAGAGAGAAAGATAGATTCTTTTGTGTTCTTTTATTATCTATATATATTGTTATGGACGCGGCTAGGATGTTACTGGATTTGCCGAGCGGATGGCCGCCGCGCCCGAACAGTTACCCCGACTAACCCGATTCCTGAACGTTGGCCAAAATCGCGCCACAGATATTCAATAGGGAAAAGACAAAGGCGACACGGATGTGAATAAGAAGAAGGAGACAAAAAGGTTTGAAATACGATTATTATTTATTACTATTTACAGGATTGAAAGAAACCAAGGAAGAAGGAAAGATAAGAAAATAAAGCAGAAAGAGGGATGGACCAGAAAGACACAGTGAAAATACTAGCTTAACTAAACAGGCTTAACTTATTACCCAGGACAGAACAAACAAAACAAACTCACGTACGCAAAAGGATCGAAGGGCAGGAATCGTTTGGAGGGATGAGCAGGTGGAATCACAGGGCACAGCGAGCAGGTCCACTCCGGGCGGGAAGCGAGGAGCCGGCAGCTCCTTGTATTCGGCTTTACACCGCACACCGGCAGAGTCACTCGCTGCCCCGTCAGGGCTTCACGCGGCTGGTTGAAACGGGGCTCGTTGAAGCGGCTCTTTGTCAAAGGCTTTTCGTATCTCTCACGCAACAACCACCCAAAGGCTTTCCGTATCTCTCACGCAACTCAACATATCTCACGTATCTCACGTTTCCGTATCTCACGTATCTCAACGCAACATCGCGCTGTCCCCCAAATATTCCTACAGGTCGCACAAGATCTGCCTGCAACCCTCTTATGGTTAAACTGCCAAAATCAAAACTCTCTGCTCACCTTCACTCTTTCATTCCCCTTTTTTCCCGCCTCTGGAACAAACTCCCTCACTCTCTTCAATCCCACTCCTCCCTCCAGGTCTTTAAAACAGCTGTTCACCACCATCTCTTATCTTCCCCCATCCAAAACCTTGATTTTTTTCTACCCCCGCTAATTTCACCCCAGATACACTTTTTTGAAATTCAGACTTCTTTCCTGGAAGTCCTAGCAGTGTCCTTGTGTTTTATACCTCTCCCACCGCCCCCCCCCCTTCCCGTGCCTCCTCCCCCCAAGCCCTCTCCCTTCCACAGATCTCCCGATGTCCCTGGTCTCTACTGTTGTGCTTGTGTGCTTCCCTCTCTCTCCCCATCTTGTCTCCCGATCCCTTTATTAAATGTTTTATGTGTCGGCTTGTTTTTTTTGTGATGAATGTTAGCTCTTACACGAGCCTCGATGTTGTATACAAAAAAAAAAAAAAAAACAAACTCCGGTGCAACTCTCAACTCTCTCCCGGTGGACTGCCGACCCTCTTACGCACCTGGACTCATCTGCCGTATCTCTGGTGTATCTTCCTTTTGCGATCGTCGCACCCTTCTCTCATACTTTCAGCGCGGGTGTGACACGCCCTCGTCGGTTTCGGTACCGCCCTCCCCCCCCCCCCCCCCGTGATCTGTTTCGTGACCTTGTATGGCAATCCCACGGGCTTGTCTCCTTATTTGGGCATGGCGCCGACGGCACGCCCCTCGTGGCGAACCACGGGCTTGTTTCCTTATTTGGGCATGGGGCTGAACAGCCCCGCCCTTCGTGGCGCGCCCTGGGCTTGCCTCTCCCTGGCGACCCCGCCCCTCCTGTTCAAACAGAGCACGGAGCACATATTCACTATAGCAGCGAAATGAGAGGGCGCGCACCCCACGCTTGTGAACTGCTTTTCCCAGAGATGGAGAGTTTGGCTGGGAAATGGAATTATTGAAGGGGAGCTATTCTTAATTGATTTGGTGCAATGGAGTATTAATTAATGGAAGACAAAGCCTTAGCCTAATACACAGAATAAGGAAATAAACTACCAACAAGGGGGAAATATATTATTGGCTAACGTGAGTGCTTATGAACTAATTACAGGACGCACTTTGACCTTTATACATAACTGGAGTAAGGAGGGCGATATTTTTACAACAATTTACACAACAACAACAAAAAAAACCATTCTCATATCCACAACACTGCACCCTCCTCCTCTTAGGCACGTCCCAGGCCTCTTACCTTGACCTTTAGTGTGGCACGTAGGTGTAGTTCCCTCTACATTTAACCTGACCCTGAGTGCGACAGTTTTAAAACATAAATAAATATGTCCCGCTGCTCCATTGCACCCTGCCTAACAGATTCACGCCCACAGCTAACCGAATTGCGGAATGGTCTTCAAACTATACATTTACGGTGGGGGCGCATTATTTACAATGGCTCTGCTTTTATTTACAATACTAACCCAGGACCTGTGATCGTTCTTTTTTGGGGGGGGGAGACAGTCTGCCCTGCATCGATGCACCATGAAAGCACCCAAAAACACACCAAAGCACCCTCAAGCACCAATCGGTGCACAGTCATCACTGTTCAATAATAAAAATAAACCGACAAACCCTGCTGGTGGTCTCTTGCTCTTCGGCTCCCTCTGCTGGCTATTTGTTCTTCCAGATGTTGTCTTTCTTTCATTTTCTTACTGGCGGCCTATTTGCAATAAAATTTGCACAAAACGTGTCCATTTTCATTTTATTTATTTATGGCCCACAGGGCCGACTATGTATGGTTCACCTGTGCGGCATAGGTGCCCTGTGACCAAGGTCCGCCAGCAAGATCTCGGGCCCTCATGGCCGGTTCCAGCAGAGGGGCCATGCCGCAACCCATGGGGTCCATCAGTGGTGCTCAGCCACAGACATGTGGTCCAAAGGTGGTGCATCGATGCAGACAGCTGTGGTTGCGAGAGGTTCGGGCGCCCAATGGCGGACTCTCGCACGCTCCCCTCGGTGCCCAGTGGCGCACAGTCCTCATGTGGGAGACAAAAGGGGGGCAAGACAGATGAGCGAGGGGTAAGGTCACAAGGGTACACATCAAACAAGGCAATGCAAGGCGAGGTGCGTATGGAGACGGAGCAGAGAAAAGCTCGTCCCTACCGTACGTCACCCCCCCCCCCCCCCCGTCACCTACTCTACCCTTGCCCTTACCCCATATTTACAACAATCTACACCTTTACAAATTCGTCACCACTGTCACGTCTCCCCCATATTTCTTCTACACCAAATTCGTCTTCACTCCCTCTACTTCAAAATTTGCCATCACCCAATTCATCATCAATCATCATAAGGAGGAAGAGATGGAACACAAAGCACAATGTCACACCCACGTCATGATGCGTCTCACATTCCAAACATTTGCATCAAAATAATAAAACAACCTGGCATGGTGCGGAGGTACGTCATCTCAGGTGAGTGGATGTAGATGGTGCAAGGAGATTTTCATGCTAACTATCCTCTAAATGACATTAACACTCTTTACACTACCCGGGGTCTTTCCCTGCCAAACCATTGGCCAACTTACTCTATGGGTTCTAAAAACCAAATTCCCATTGACCAAACTGTGGTGCTTCTCAATTTGGGGTCTCACTCCCCCGATTCATCTCCCTGTGCCCTTGCACAATTTCAGGACTGGGGCGTGTAGCTCTCCCAGCAGGCCTACCCACCTGCACACCTCCACCACTGTAGTTGCCTCCGAGCTTACCTGCTCCTCACCTAACCTATCTAACTGGGGAAGGCCCCTCCTGGCTCTGTCACCCCTTGGTGCCCTCTGGCACTGGGCTACCCGGGTCCGTCCTCCAGATCCTCGGGCCCCATCCACAACAACTACCGGCTCCCAGGGCCCACCTGCGGCCTCACCTGGCCGACATCCTAACAGTGGCGGAGTGTCAACCAACTACACACACTAACAGGCTACACGCCCAGCCATTTCCACAACACTAATGCACCCATCACAACACTCCTGTGCAACTACCCGCACCACAGATGCCAATATCCAACCACAATTTACCTATACCCTCGACCTAACTCTTACACTACCCTCCCCGGGTATTCGTGATGGGGTCCATCCTCCTTTCCCCCATCCACACCTTCGCACCATCCACTCCACTCCACAGTTTCCACCATACTCACTCCACGACCATCCATTCCAATACTCCATATACTCCAGACCATTTATTCCATACACCTGTTCTCCATTCACCTGTTGTTGCACACCTGTGCAATCACACCTTTTAACCACACACACGGCATCATCTAATCTACCTGTTGCCCTGCTAACTTAGTGCTCCCTGTCTTCCCTTTAAACTAAGCACATACCACGTCATTATCATCCAATCTAATCTACCTGCATCCCCACTACAGGTATCATTGTCACGACCTAATCTTACCGTTACCTAAGGTCATCTTCTCTAGATCCCTATCATTATCCTAACCCTCCCGGGCTAGTTTTCACTGCCAAACCCCATAAAACTAGTGCTCCTTTGCCCCCGCTTGTGAGGGATGACGGAGTTGCCATCCCAGCACATCGGGTATCTCTCACTACCAATTTAGCACATCAAATTCCAGCCAATTAAAAATTTGCCAATCACTACCAATCACTCTACCAATCATTTGCCAATCATCAAATTTTGTTTTTCTTTCAATTTCGGGTCCAAAACACAATCCTCGTCACACGTCTACTCACTTGAGCCTCTCGGTGTGCCAATTCATCTCTAAAGCTCGGCTTCGTAAAGCCGAGCAATGAATGCGGGTTGCTTGGTGCCAGTGGCTGGATGCGTCCGGTACTTGGTGCAGGGAAGGACGCTTACCCGGGCCGAGAGCCCACGCACCACCTCGGCACGGAGCCGTCCAATGGCCCGATCTCGACCTGCCGGAACGCCTCAATAAAAAGGGGTCGCCATGACGACCCTTCCTATCGGGCTGCCCGCTCCGCCTAGTGGAGCACGGACGCGGCCGTTCAAAGTGCGGCCCGGCGTGGATCCCGCACGGCGGTTCTTCCGAAACCGCCGCGGATCCCCGCGGCACGCAAAGCTGCCCGGCGCGCACCGAGGGCCCGATTTGGCTATACGTCGCTCTAACCGCTAACCCGGTTACCGTCGATGCTTCACCTGCATGCTCACACGCATACGCGACCCCTTTCACCCGCACCGAGCTCGGTGCTCCAACGCCGCCCGTACACCCCGCGTACTTCGTTATTGCACTCGTTCTTTCGCTCACAGACTTCGTCACACACCTGACCACCGCACACCTTTGCACACACTCGTCATTCGCACACCTCACCAACACACCTCTTCGCGCCCCCTCCTCGGTCACCTCCTCTGTGACAACCACAGGTGTGCTCTCACTTGCACACCCAACCGCGTGCCTCACTACCAATTCCAGTGTGCATTCCCACACACGCTCTACCATTCCAGGTGTGCATCCTTCCATTCCAGGTGTACATCCTCTCTCACCTGCCACAACCAACTCACGCTCCGTGTCACTCTCACTACTCTCACCTCCACACTCGGTCGCGCACTCACCCTTACTTTTGACAGCGCACTCTTTCCTCATGCACCCGTCCGTTACACACCTTTCTCGTGCATCCTCTTGCGCACACTCTCCCGTTACACCCTCCGTAACACTCACCACAGGTGTGCAGTGCATTCTCCCTTACTCTTGACAGCGCACTCTTTCCTCATGCACCCGTCCGTTACACACCTTTCTCGCACATCCTCTTGCGCACACTCTCCCGTTACACCCTCCGTAACACTCACCACAGGTGTGCACTCTCTCGTTACATCCTCTGTAACACTCCCCATCCCGCGCTTCCATGTGCCCCCTCGCACACGCGCTACGACCAACTCACTCTCGACAGCACACTCACTCCTTGGCGCGCACTTTTTCCTCACACACCCCAGAGTTGGACATTCTCGCACACCTCCTCCTTCGCACTCCGTACCTGTCGCACACTTCACCAACGGCCTCTCACGAACACCCGGATCCAAATCAACCCCCAAGCCGACTGAAGCTTCCCTCACACCATATACATTTCCGCGTATATTGCCACTCACCTTGGTACCTCGTCTCCGTACCTCCTCTGCCACCTGCAAACTCTTTATTTGGTTAGCAAGCACACCATCACGATTTGAGCACCGACCTTGCACATATTCCATCACCTCCTCCTTTATCTCCCTCTTAGTTTCCCTCCGTCTCTTCTTAATTTCACTCACCCCCTCTTCCACTTCCTCTAGCTTTTGCTTCACCTCTTTTATTTCCTGGTGCGTCTCCTCAATTTCGTCCTCTAAGGCCACCTTGACCGTTTCTATGTGCGTCCTCACCTCCCGGTCCTTTGTCTCCATTACTTCTGTCACCTCGTCCAACCTCGTTGTCAGTCCCTCACGTACCATCTGACATTCCCTCTTCGTCGCTGTCAAGTCGTCTTTTAGTTCTTTTTGTGTCGCCTTTAACCCTCCTAGTACCGCAGTGTTCCTTTGTACCTGCTCCACTAACTCCGTCTGTCCCAACGTCAGCTGTTCCACCTCCTGCGTCAGGTCCTCTATGCCCCCCTGTAACCTAGCCGTATTATTCCTCACCTCTTTCTCCATACGCTTCTCACCTCGCTTTACCTCCTCGCGTACCCCCGAGACCTCCTCGCTTACACCTCGTCGTATTTCATCCTTCATCTCCTCCATCTCTTTAGTAGATGCCGCCCTCATCTGTCCCAATTCGTTCCTCTGAGCATCCAATTTATCTTCTAACCCGATTTTCACCTCCTCTATCTGGTTCCCCATTTGTTTGATTTCCCGGGCGGATTGCTCCCCTATCTCCCGCAATTTGCCTTCCATCTTATCTTCTAGCCCCGTTAACCCATTCTTCACCTCTTTTATCCCGTTGTCTAACCCCTCAAATTTATTGTCTAACCCCTCAAATTTATTGTCTAACTTCCCAATTTGGGCATTGGTACCCCTCACTTCGTCCCTCATTGCCCCCATCATTCTGTTTTCCATTTTTTCACTATCAGCCCTCGCTTCGTCCCTCATTTCTTTCATTTCCCTGCTTCTTTTTTCGTTGTCGCACTTCGACTCCACCATATATTCACCGAACCGTGCCATGAACTGCTGCATGTCAAACGGCTGCATGTTAAAGCCCGCTGGTACAGCGGGCTCGGCTACCGCGCGCTCGTACGAGGCACCATTTTGCGCCTCCCCAACCACGTGCGCGAGGGCGCCATGTTGTGCGCCTGATA
Organism: Myxine glutinosa; assembly: GCF_964187855.1. Classification (NCBI taxonomy): domain Eukaryota; kingdom Metazoa; phylum Chordata; class Myxini; order Myxiniformes; family Myxinidae; genus Myxine; species Myxine glutinosa. The sequence goes on from NW_027616697.1 coordinate 194,584, forward strand.
CTCCCTCAACCACCTCACCATTGCTCTCCTCCACCATTTCTTCCCTTTGGTCCTGGGTTACCCCTAACCCCTCTTCTAGCTCACCCACCTGCATCCGATCGCCTTGACTAGCCATGGCGCGATTTCAAAGTTTGGGTTTTTCTAAAACAAAACAAATTTCGGCAGCTCCAAATTTTGACCAGATTTTTTCTAGATGTTTTTAAAATTTGGTTCGGGCCTCGTATCCCACTCCCAGACACCAATTGTTACGGACGCGGCTAGGATGTTACTGGATTTGCCGAGCGGATGGCCGCCGCGCCCGAACAGTTACCCCGACTAACCAGATTCCTGAACGTTGGCCAAAATCGCGCCACAGATATTCAATAGGGAAAAGACAAAGGCAACACGGATGTGAAGAAGAAGAAGGAGACAAAAAGGTTTGAAATACGATTATTATTTATTACTATTTACAGGATTGAAAGAAACCAAGGAAGAAGGAAAGATAAGAAAATAAAGCAGAAAGAAGGACGGACCAGAAAGACACAGTGAAAATACTAGCTTAACTAAACAGGCTTAACTTATTACCCAGGACAGAACAAACAAAACAAACTCACGTATGCAAAAGGATCGAAGGGCAGGAATCGTTTGAAGGGATGAGCAGGTGGAATCACAGGGCACAGCGAGCAGGTCCACTCCGGGCGGGAAGCGAGGAGCCGGCAGCTCCTTGTATTCGGCTTTACACCGCACACCGGCAGGGTCACTCGCTGCCCTGTCAGGGCTTCACGCGGCTGGTTGAAACGGGGCTGGTTGAAGCGGCTCTTTGTCAAAGGCTTTTCGTATCTCTCACGCAACAACCACCCAAAGGCTTTCCGTATCTCTCACGCAACTCCGGTGCAACTCTCAACTCTCTCCCGGTGGACTGCCAACCCTCTTACGCACCTGGACTCATCTGCCGTATCTCTGGTGTATCTTCCTTTTGCGATCGTCGCACCCTTCTCTCATACCTTCAGCGCGGGTGTGACACGCCCTCGTCGGTTTCGGTACCGCCCTCCCCCCGTGCTCTGTTTCGTGACCTTGTATGGCAATCCCACGGGCTTGTCTCCTTATTTGGGCATGGCGCCGACGGCACGCCCCTCGTGGCGGGCCACGGGCTTGTTTCCTTATTTGGGCATGGGGCTGAACAGCCCCGCCCTTCGTGGTGCGCCCTGGGCTTGCCTCTCCCTGGCGACCCCGCCCCTCCTGTTCAAACAGAGCACGGAGCACATATTCACTATAGCGGCGAAATGAGAGGGCGCGCACCCCACGCTTGTGAACTGCTTTACCCAGAGATGGAGAGTTTGGCTGGGAAATGGAATTATTGAAGGGGAGCTATTCTTAATTGATTCGGTGCAATGGAGTATTAATTAATGGAAGACAAAGCCTTACTCTAAAACACATAATAAGGAAATAAACTACCAACAAGGGGGAAATCTATTATTGGCTAACGTGAGTGCTTATGAACTAATTACGGGACGCACTTTGACCTTTATACATAACTGGAGTAAGGACGGCGATATTTTTACAACAATTTACACAACAACAAAAAAAACCATTCTCATATCCACAACAATATAAAACACAGTTTGTGTGTGTGTGTGTGTGTGTGTGTAATGTTACCGATAGACTCCTAAACGGAGAGGCTTACGTGCATTTGGCATAGACATGGCCATTGAGCCTGGGACGAACATGGCCGAACTCAAAATATTTGACGATCCATATTTTTTATTCATATTTACCTCAGCGCATTTCAGCGCACGGAATCAATGGAATCAGAGCAGGTGGGCGCTAATTCGCTCAGAGCGATCACGTGATGACGCTATGAAAAAAAAAATCCCTATGACGCTATGAACGCTGTGAACGATATGACGCTATGAAAAAAAAAAATCGCTATGACGCTATGAAACGCTCTGAACGCGATGACGCTATGAACGATATGACGGTATGACGCTATGAAAAAAAAAAATCGCTATGACGCTATGAACGATATGACGCTATGAACGCTATGAAAAAAAAAATCGCTATGACGCTATGAAACGCTCTGAACGCGATGACGCTATGAACGATATGACGGTATGACGCTATGAAAAAAAAAAATCGCTATGACGCTATGAACGATATGACGCTATGAACGCTATGAAAAAAAAAATCGCTATGAAACGCTATGAAAAAAAAAAAATCGCTCGCTTTACCAAGGGGCTCGCTCTCCCCCCGTTCCCCTCCCCTCCCCTTCCCCCTTCCCTCCCCCGCCCGGCAATGCCGGGTACTTCTGCTCGTAAAAGTATAAAAAAACCTTTCACAAAGTAGTTGTAAACAGAGCAACCAGTTTAAAGAAACATTTGCATAAGGATCATAAATACACAAAAAAGGAGCAAAGGATATTTAAAAGAAACCAGCAAGTACAAAAATGTTTTACAAACCAAATGTGAAAAAACACAAACAATTTTAAAGGAAATGCTCACGCGAGAGCTATGAATACATCAAAAAGCAAAATTAAGCGTTTCGTTCCTCACAGAACAAATAACATTTTTAACACACCATCTATCATAAAATTCTTGTTCTTTTCCGTACTTGCTGCAATACAGGTATCTTGAGCTGCAATACAGGTACTCAAGCTGTATCCGAGAACTAATCAGGACTTTCAAGGTCAACAAAATATTACAAAAAGAAAATTCACCACCTTCCACCTGCTTTCTCCTTGTTTTGTAAATTGCCATTTTTCCTTCAGCAACCAAAAAGTTCGCTAAAGCAGTTTCAGACTTATGCACAGCAGAAATAGGATAACCACAAATAAATTCAACAAAAGAAAAAGAAAACCCCATTTTCAAAATATTGGCATGCAAAAACTTAAACAAAGGAACAAGTCTTCTGCACCCAACATACGCATGATAAAGCGTTTCACGACTTGCACAAAAGGGGCACAATTCAGAAATGTCATTTGAAAATTTGTGCAACAAAATGTTATGAGGAAGAATCCAATGCGCAAGTCTCCAATGCAGGTCGCCCGTACGCTTGGAGATTGGGGGTGCATATAGACTGCGCCACACAGGAGTAATAGGTGAAGGAGTTGACAGGTGCTCTCTCCACTGAACTCCAAAAGGGCCTTTTACAAAATCGGCAAAAATAAAGCGCACACAACATTCATGCACAGAAAGGGAACCATGACAATTACAACTACATATGGGCAGGGTACAGCCCGAAGTGGAGATCGGTTTCTGAGGTTTGGGACATGGAATGTAGGGACAATGACAGGGAGATCAGGAGAAGTGGTGGAAGTATTGGTCAGAAGAAGAGTGGACATATGTTGTGTATGATAAAGCGAAGAGTGGCCCCTTTCTCAATGGAGCTAAGGGGTACAAATTTTCCATTAAAATTCAAAAGCAAAACAGGGAAAGCATATTGGTCAAACAAACCCGCAGACTCAAACAGGCTCCTGAACTCTACTCCAAGATTATTTGCTGCTCTTGAGATAGCAAAAAAAAATCTGGCCAATAATCCTAATGGACCTGAAACCATAGCTGGCAGAAATTTCGTGAGCAGACTTCCATCTTTCTCTTTGAAAGTCCAACAAGTTATGGACAGAGAGAAGATCTGACCCCACAAAGTACTGGACAAAAGTCCTGGAAGAAGGAATGGCTGAAAAAAGGTGGTTGTAGAAGATTGGTTCGTTGAGGAACGTCGAGGTGGTAATGGAACCGGTCTCACGACGCAACGACAAGGCTTGCCAGGCGTTGATGACACTCTGCATGTACAGCGGGAGTGATGAGACATCGATCTTCGGGAGATCAAGCAAAAACAGTTCGCGACCATATCCCAGCCGACCTGCTTGCTTTAGCAAACACAAGGTTAAACTCTCCCAATGCATGGGGCTGTAAAGAAACTTCTTCACAAAAAGAAGGCGGAAAGTCATGAGCCTGCTGTTGACATCAACGAGCCCTTGACCCCCCTCATTACGTGGAAGGCTGAGCACGCCTGGTCGGAGCCAGTGTTTACCACCCCAGAAAAAATCAATTAAATGTTTCTGGATGGTTTTGATGAGCCATTTTGGAGGCTGTAAGACCATAAACCTGTGCCACAGGGTAGAAGTGACCAAGTTATTGATCACCAATGCTCTTCCATGGTAGGATAGGTTGCAAAGAAGCCCTTTCCATTTTTGTAGCTTGGAATGCACTTTCTCAATTAATCCATCCCAGTTTTTTTGAATGCGTCGGGAATCACCGAGGTGCACGCCCAAATGGTAAACGCCATCATTCTTCCAGGACAAATTTCCTGGCAGTGGTGGGAAAGAAAAACCTGAAGGTAGTCCAAAGAAGGTGGCACAACTCTTTGACCAGTTCACCTTGGCCGAACAAGCAAGACTAAAATTATTGAGAGCTCTGATTAACTCGGATACGTCGTCTTGAGACTGTATTGCAATGCAGATGTCGTCTGCATCTGCTACAACTTTTATAGGGGGAGCATTAGGGGAAACGGAGAAACCCAAAAATTTCTCGCGAAACCGAACTAAAAGAGGCTCAATGGCAAGAATATAAAGGAGACCAGACAAGGGACATCCCTGCCTTATACCCCTTGAAACAGAAAAAGGAGAAATCAGTTCATTATTAACTTTCACCAAACTATAAATATTATGATACTAGCAGAAGTACCCGGCATTGCCGGGCGGGGGAGGGGAGGGGGGAAAGGGAGGGGAGGAGAGGGGGGGGAGGGGAGGAGAGGGGGGGGGAGGGGAGAAGAGGGAGGAGGGGAGAGGGGGGAGGGGGGGAGGGATGGGAGGAGAGGGGTGGGAGGGAGGAGGGGAGGGGTGGTGGGGAGGGGGAGGGGGGGAGGGAGGAGGGGGAGGGGGGAGGGGGAGGGAGGAGGGGGGCTGGGGAGGGGGGAGGGGGGAGGGGGAGGGGGAGGGGAGGGGGGAGGGGGAGGGGGAGGGGAGGACGGAGGGGGGGGGGGGAAGGGGAGGGCCAGTCAACAATGACGTTGCAGTTCTCATGGTCGGAGAGCAGCACAACAATCGCGACATCGTCCTGCATCTTCGCAACAGCACGAAGCGGCTTTTGGAGACTCACCGATCCTGTGACGCCCTCCAGTACCGGCGTTGCCGGGCGGGGGAAGGGAGACCCGTACATTCCAACCCGTACATCGCCCTCGTCGACTCAAGCTCACTCGGACAAAAGCCTCGCACAAATTACACCGTGAAGGCCCAATGGCCATGTCTATGCCACAAATTAAGTACGTGAGCGAGTCGGGCGCACTGAATTGAAAATATATAGAACGCTCATACTCCGTGAAAAGTGAAGCCGCCGTGTCGCCATCTTAGTTAGCACGACTCGACCAACTCACTTCGCGGATCTCGTTTGTTTTGAACGTGTGAATTACGTGTGAACGCATAACTGTGAGTTTATGGCGGTAAGGAGCATCACGTGATCACTCTGAGCGAATCAGCGCGCTGCTCTGCCACCTGATCAGATTCCGTGTATAATATTCCTCGCTGAAGTAAATATGAATAAAAAATATGGATCTCGTAAAGATGAAAGAAAAAAAAACCTATGTGGTGTGAATGGCAATGTTCCTCGCTGAAATGTGAAAAAACGCAATCGCTTTTCGCTCTGAAATACGTGCGAACGCGTAACTGAGTTAATGGCGGCAAGGAACATCACGTGATCGCTCTGAGCGAATCAGCGCGCTGCTCTGCCACCGGTCAGATTCCGTGCATAATATTCCTCGCTGAAATGCGCTGAAGTAAAAATATGGTAAAAAAATATTATGAAATTTTTTTTTTTAGGTCGGCCATGTTCTTCCCAGGCTCAATGGCCATGTCTATGCCAAATATCAAGCACGTGAGCCTCTCCGTTTAGGAGTCTATCGGTAACATTACACACACACAAACTGTGTTTTATATATATATATATATAATAACTGGATGCATGATATAAAGGTGGGACCAAAACCAAAACCCTTCAGAACAGCAAATAAATATTTGTGGTCTACACTATCAAAGGCGTGTTCTTGGTCTATAAAGACGAGGCCTGTGCTCTTGCGTAGGCAGTCACACACGTCAGAAATGTCACGAACAGCACCAAGATTGTCATATATCGATTGTCCAGGCACGCAACAAGTTTGATCGGGGTGGACAAGCGAGTGGACGACGGATTTTAAGCGTGAGGCAAGGACTTTGGAGAATATTTTGTAGTCAGTGCACAGTAGGGAGACTGGACGCCAATTCCGAAGTAGCTGAGTGTCCCCTTTCTTTGATAGCAAGGACACAACTGCTCATCTGCAACTTAGGGGAAGCTCCCCAACTTGTAAACTTTCTTGGAGCACTTCCAAAAGCTCAGTTCCAATAATGTCCCAAAAAGCTTCATAGAATTCACAAGGAATGCCATCTAGTCCAGGAGATTTACCAGTTGGTACACCGAAAAGCGCGCGCCTCAATTCCCCCAGGGTAATAGTGCTCTCCAGCGAGACTCGCTGCGATTCACACAACTTGGGCAATGGTTCAACAAAGGTATGTGCAACATCTAAATCAACTTCTTTAGCACACAAAAGAGGAAAAATAATCACTTACTAACCTTCTGATAGTTTTAGGTTGACTTATAATCACACCATCTGGTGATTGCAATGATAGCATATGCTGTTGTGCTTTATTCTTATTCTCCAAGGAGAAGAAATACTTAGGAGAGTCAAGAAGTTTTAAGTTTTTCATTCTTAGCCGAACTAAAGCCTCTTGTGCCCGTTCTTCAACAAGGCGATGAAGCAGCTCCTTCTTGCTTACAAAATCTTTGTATTATTTTGTGCTGCTACTCAACTTGGTAGGATTTGCTTGCAGTTCTAGAATCTCTTTTTCAAGTTTAGAAATCAAAAAAAAATTATCCCTCGAGTGATAGAGATTATATTGTTATGGATATGAGAATTGTGTTTAATTGTAAAATATCACCCTCCTTCCTCCATTTGTTGTGTATAAAGGTCAAAGGTCGTGCCCGTAGTTATTCCATATACCACACGTAGCCAATCATAGATTTCCTCCTTGTTCAGTAGTTATCTCCTTATTATGTGTATTAGATTAAGGCTGTGTCTTCCATTAATTAACACTCCATTGCACCGAATTCAAATAAGGTAGATTCCCTTCACATTCCCCTTTCGTCAATTGCCAACTGCATTCTGCTGTGGGGTTGTGGTTTTTCGCTGCAAGTCTCCATTAGCCACGAGGTCATCTCGGAGCAGACGGTGGGAGGAGTCGGCCCAGCGCCGGGAACAAGGTGTGGCCTTGCCAATGCCTCCTCTAAGGGCGGGATCGGTGAGCCCTCGCGACCAATCAGGGCCGAGGCGAGCTCACCGATGGGCGTGTCCTGGAGGCCGGCGGCTTGATCGCCCGAGGCGTTATATAAGCGCGCGCAAAAGCTTTCAGAAAAAAAAGGAGAACAAGTTGAATACCCAGAGTCCTGAGAGTTGCGTCAGAGAAACGGCAGAGAGACAGCAAGCCTTTGTGAGAGAGAGAGAGAGAGAGAGAGAGAGAGAGAGAGAGAGAGAGAGAGAGAGAGAGAGAGAGAGAGAGAGAGAGAGAGAACCCATCACGCAAGGCCCCCATGGCAGATGCGGCACACCACAGCAGCTTGAACCGACGGAGCTTGGGAACCACCGCAGTTTTGGACCACGGCACCTTTGAGCGGTGACGGCAGTTGCAGCTTCAAAGGAATCGCCGTACGAGAGACGGTTGAGGAGAGCCGGCGGCTGCCCAACTCGAGCCGCGATCATCCCAACCACCCGGACCCTTCCCGCCATTCGTTCCTGCCATCATCCCCCGTGTAAGTGTGATTGTTCGTCCGTCTTCTGTGTTGTCCTGGGGTTTAAGTAAGACTGTTAATAGGTAAGCTAGAGTTTCACTGTGTCCTTCTGGTCCGTCCCTCTTTCTGTCTTTATTTTCTTATTCTTCCTTGGTTTCTTTCATTGTGTAAATAGTAGTAATAAATAACAGTCGTATTTCCAACCTTTTGCCTTCGTCTTCCTCTTCTTCAAATCCGTCGTCTTTTGTCTTTTCCCCATTGAAAACCTGTGGCACGATTTGGCCAATGTTCAAGGATCGAGTCTAGTTTCTGTTAATAGTTCGTGCCGCGGTTACTAAAACCGCTCAGCAATTAACATCTGTCCGCGGTACGAACGGGGCTGTGCACCTACCTTTCCGGGGGTAGCTGTGCAGTGTCAGGGACCACGTCGGTCAGTTATAGAAGAGGGGATTAATCCCCCCTCTAAGGGGGAACAGAGGCCGACGTTGGGTTCCGTAACAATATTGTTTACAAAAAATTTTGATATGGGTTTTTGCAATATCCCACCATTGCCTCCTGCTCTGGAAAGTGTTTTTCCTAGCATGGAGAGACTCCCAAAAATCTCTGAATGCATTACAAACATGCGGTTCTTCTAGCAGTTCCACATTGAGGGCCCAATCGGCACTCATACGAGGGGCGGAGGGAAAAATCAATTTTAGAGAAACCAAATGATGATCCGAAAAACCAGAGGGAAAAATCGCCGTTGACAAAATCAAATTCCGAAACCCATTATCGATATAAAATTTATCTAACCGAGCAAAGGGGGACACAGGGATTTTGGGAACGGATTGAGGGATTTTCGAAGCTCCACACGGTCTCCACGTTTTTCGAAGTTGTCTGTTCACAATTATATTTTGTCGAAACTGTATTTATCTTTCGGTGTGTGAAGTTATTGTGTGCAACTTTGGTTGTTTCTCGGTGTTTATCTTTCATAAATTGATCGTCTGTTTGCCGTGTCGCGAGCAAGGCCTTAGCCGCGTCGCGAACGATTTGAAATCGAAGTTAAGTGATTGTTCCCATTTGTATTTTCGTTAAAACTGTATTTATTTATGGTGTTGTACGTATATTGTGTCCCGACGAAGATTTTTTGGTGCAAATCTTTCATACCTGTATAGAAAATCGTGTTAATTCGTGTCGTGTCTTGAGGCCTTGTACAGTGTGCACTGTACAACCTTGAGGCTTTGTTTTTCTCTCAGCGGTCCATCGTTTTGTGATCCAATAACTTTCGTTCTCTGTATTCCCAGTCTTTTCACCCATAGCCTACTTCCTTGTGTAAATCTCAACTCAATTCCTTCTCTGTTCTCATTCGTTTATTCATTCTTATTCGTTCGTTCGTTCTTCGACCACGTGTTTCTCCCCCATTTCCCCATAGTTTTCACTCATTAACCTTCAATGTTTACACTTTCCCCTCAAGTTATGTATTCCGTCATATTTTATAACACCTTTTTCTTCTTCTTCTTTAAAAGGCTGCTTTCGATTTGCTCACCAAATCAATTCATCCCAAAAAAAATATCCATCTCCTATAGTGCCTTTTTTCTACATTCCCTAAACTCTCCTGCACTCCATCCTCCATCCAGCGTCCTTAAACGTATTTTTAACTCGAAGGTCACAAGAAACTCATTTTGCAATAAATGTTCGTTTCCCATAAATCGTACACTTTCAAAAATCCAATCTCACCCCTCCCCTCCAAATCTTCCCCATAACCCCTCCCCTCCAAATCTTCCCCATCACCCCTCCCCTCCAAATCTTCCCCATCACCCCTCCCCTCCAAATCTTCCCCATTACCCATCCCTTTCAAATCTCCCCCCTTGCCCCCTCCCTCCTAAACTACCCCCTCACCCCTCCCCGCCAAGACGCCCCCTCGCTTCTCCCCTCCTAGACTCCTGCCTCACCCCTCCCCTCCAAATCTCCCCCATATCCCATCCCTTTCAAATCCCTCCCCTTGTCCCTTCCCTCCCAAACTCCCCCCTCACCCCTCCCCTTCAAATCTCCCCACCCTCATTGCTTCTCAATTTCCCCCCTCTCACTCCCCCTCCTCAAAGCGTCCTCCCCGCTTCTTCCCCCTTCAAACTCTCACCTCCATCTCCCCCAACCTTCTGCCTCGCTCTTCCCCCTCCTCAAATAACACCTCATTGTGGCTCACCCAATCACCATCAAACCTTTTGTCCGCCCCATCCTTCCCTTTCTCCGAGCTATTCTGAAATCTCTGACACACCTTCAACAGCTCTCCCTACCTCTTCCACCTCTTCCACATCTTACCCTACCCCTCCTCCCCCCTGTTCTGTATCTGATGCTCCCCCTTCCTCTTCATTAACGGTATGGACCTCAAACATCCGGGGCCTTCGTTCAAACTTAACTGATCTCTCCATACAGGTTGCTTCTGTCAAACCAGACGAGATCTGCTTAACAGAAACTTTCCTCCTTTATGATGTCTCTGATTCCATAGTATCTCTCCCGGGCTACTCCCTCCTCCGGTATGATAGATCTGAGCCTCGTCCTGGAGGCGGGGTTGCTATCTTTATCAAAAACTCTCTTCCTCACTCGCCCTGCACTGCACTCTCTCCACCTCACCCCCAGGAATACCTCTGGCTACGGCTTCCCCTTCGCTCCCACCTCTTGTTCATATGTGTGTTGTATCGTCCACCAAACAGTGATGACTCCATCTACATCTCGCTGTCTGATGATATGGACCAACTTCTATCTACTCATCCCAACTCTCTCTTCCTCATATGTGGTGATTTCAACTGTCATCATGCCAGTTGGCTGGGTGTGGGTACCTCTCTCACCAGCCATGGCTCCTCAGTAAAGGACTTCTGCGACTCACTGGGACTGACACAATCTGTCAATTTCCTGACCCGGATCTCAGTCAACGGAACATCTTCTCTTCTGGACTTGGTTATGACTAACTTCCCTGAAAATGTCTGCTGCTCTTCTTCTGCTCCGATCGGATCATCTGATCATGTCCTTGTTAAAGTGGACATCTCTCTGACCATCCTCAGGGAGCCTGCTCAGCGTCGACGAGTCTGGCATTTCACTCAGGCCAACTGGCACGGTCTTCAAGCAGCCATCAATCATCTGGACTGGTCTCCCATCTCTACTACCTCTGACATCAACTCATCCTGGGAATTCTTCCAAAGTAAATTGCTCTCTCTCATGCACAGATTTATCCCATCTCGTCTTCAGTTGTCATACCCTTCCTCCCGTCCATGGTACACGGAATCTTGTGGTGAGGCTGTTGCCCAGAAACAACTTGCCTTCGTCTCCTGGAAAGCAAATCCAACGGAAGGAAATCTCATTTCCTTTCACAAAGCCCGAAACAAGTGTGTGTCCACCCTCAGGAGAGCCAGGAAACAATATCTCTCCGTTCTCAAGACCGAACTCTCTTATCTGTCTCCCTCTTCCAAATCCTGGTGGCGTCTGGTCAAATCTGTTTCTGGTGTTTGTTCCCCCTCCATCCCCTCCCTTACCTCAAACGGCTACACAGCTGACTCCGCACGTGAAAAAGCTGAATGCCTCAACTCTGTGTTTGCCTCTAAATCTTGTGTCCCAAACCCATCCCTCTCTGTACCCACCATACCCAGTCGTACCCTGCTGCTCCTGGACTCCGTGTCCTTTCCTCCTGACAAGGTGGAAAAGTTTCTGTCAACCCTCGACTCCGATTCTGCAACTGGACCCGACGGCATCAGCCCACGGGTCCTAAAATCCTGCTCTGCCGCTCTATCTCACCCTCTCTCTGTTCTCTTCACCCTCTCTTTTGCTCAAGGTCAACTGCCATCTGCTTGGAAATCAGCCAACATCACCGCTTTGCACAAAAAAGGTGCAAAAACAGATCCTAGCAACTACAGACCAATCAGCCTTCTCCCAATTATCAGCAAAGTCATGGAATCCATCATTGCTTCGGATATGAAATCTTTCCTCTTCTCCAATGGCTTGATCTCTGATCATCAATTTGGTTTCAGACCAGGTCACTCTACTCTGGACATGCTGCTTCTGCTGTCTCAACAATGGATGGAGGTCCTCAATGCCAAACAGGAAATTAGAGCTGTCTCCCTCGACATATCACGTGCCTTCGACACGGTCTGGCACCCCGCTCTGCTCACCAAACTCTCCTCCTTTGGTATCCATGGAAATCTCCACGCATGGCTGGCGGACTTCCTCTCTAGTCGTCGTCAACGTGTGGCCCTGAACGGGTTTCTCTCATCTCCTCTTCCTGTTCAGGCTGGAGTTCCCCAAGGCAGTGTTCTGGGCCCCGTGCTTTTTCTGGTCGTCATCAATGATCTCTCTGACTCTCTCGAAAATCCTCTCTATCTCTTTGCTGATGACTCCACTCTCTGCCGCTCCATTCCTCTTCCCTCAGATCGGCAGTCTGCTGCCTCCTCACTCTCTGAAGACCTGGACAAAATCACAGACTGGTCAAACAAGTGGAACATGTCTTTCAATCCTGACAAATCTCACACTCTTACTATGTCTCTCCGAAAAGATCGACTGGACAACCCTCCCATCTACTTTCTCAACAATCCTCTCCAAGAAGTTCTGTCGCTCAAGATTTTGGGTCTCACTATCTGCCATGATCTTTCTTGGGAAAACCACATTTCCAAGCTGGCCTCCAAAGCCAGTCGCCGACTGGGCATCCTCCGTCGTGCGAAGTCCTTCCTCGGCACACCTGAGCTCCTCACCACATACAAGGCTTTCATCCGCAGCTCAATGGAATACTGTTCTCCCCTATGGGCCGGTGCTCCTGCCTCACACCTAGCTCGGCTTCACGCTGTTGAAACCAAAGCTTTCAGAATTATTGGAATCTCCCGCGATGAAGCTATCTCTGAGGGCCTTTCACTCACTCACCGCAGGCAGGTAGGTGGTCTTTCTGTCTTCTACCGACTCCTCTCCGGCCTTGCACCCCCAGCTCTCTCTGTGCTCTGTCCCCCAAATATTCCTACAGGTCGCACAAGATCTGCCAGCAACCCTCTGATGGTTAAACTGCCGAAATCTCGGCTCTCTGCTCACCTTCACTCTTTCATTCCTCTTTTCTCCCGCCTCTGGAACAAACTCCCTCACTCCCTTCAATCCCACTCCTCCCTCCAGGTCTTTAAAACAGCTGTTCACCACCATCTCTTATCTTCCCCCATCCAAAACCTTGATCTTTTCTACCCCCACTAATTCACCCCAGATCCACCTTGTTTGAAATTCCAACTTCTTTCCTGGAAGTCCTGGCAGTGTCCATATGTTTTATACCTCTCCCACCGCCCCCTTCCCATGCCCCCCCCCCCAAAGCCCTCGCCCTCTCTCAGATCTCTCGATGTCTCCATGTCTCTCGGTCCCTGCTCTCAAATGTTGTGTTTGTGTCCTTCCCCCTCTCTCCCCATCTTGTCTACCGCTCCCGATGTTATATGTTTTATGTGTCGGTTTGTCTTTCTGTGTGATTAATGTTCGCTCTTTCACGAGCCTCGATCTTGTATAAAAAAAAAAAAAAAAAAAAAAAAGGAAACTGTTATTAGAGGCTTGGCACCATGAAAATTGCTTAACCCCAGGGGTGCTGCAATCTCCACCTATCAACCAGGTGATATTTTACTAGTAGAGCCACCAAATGTTTTGCACTCTCAGGGTGAGGTTCTATACCATTACGGTCCAAAGATGGCTCTAAGGTACAATTGAAATCACCAGCTAGGCAGACAAGACCACCAAAATCAATTTGGGCTAAACAATTATCAAGAAGGGAAAAATATTCTTTTCTTTGAGAAGGGTCACTTGGGACATAGGCATTCAACAATGTGATCTTATTGGCCTCCATAAGAAAAAACAACAAAGGCCAAATGACCTCGCCTGACTTCATGAAATGCTATTTGCCGATGAGATTCCTGATCTAAACCAGAAAGCGACTCCAGCTCTAGGACAATCAAATGAACTGAAAAACCAGAACCTCTTCTTGTATTCTGCCATTCGGCTTGAACAGGTATCCCCACAACGTACATCTTGCAGAAAGGCAATGTCTACATGCCTTTGCTCCAATAATACCCGTAAATGTGTCTTCCGTATAGGGGCACGGCCCCCGTTTATGTTTATACTCGCAATAGATAAAACCATAACGAGTTTTAAGACTTTATCAAGTGGCAGATCATCGAAGTTCTTTCCTTGCTATGGAAACAAATTTTTTCAGTCTGTACACCTGAGACTCGTTAGCACCATCGGCTGTCGGATCGCTTATGATGCGAGATGCAGTGACTTGGAACTTGTCCAATTGTGGGAAAAATCAACAAGTTTTATCTTTTTCCGAAAAGTATTATGAAGGAATTTAATTACTTCGGTAGGAGGGGGCATCTAAGTCCTCGCAGTCCTGCGAATCCCCAGCTGCACCCCCCTATCTCATTAGGATCCAAACTCGAACACGTGTCGTCCGAATCGCACGACTCCTGCTCAATAACGCGGTCTTTTCCCTGTACAGGTGCATCGGACACTGGCATTGGCTTAATGAAAATCAATTCGTCAGGTAACGGATCATTCTCCGCAACCTTAGTTACCTCTTCAGAGGTTTCTGGAGTACCACGTACACCTATTGTTTGACTGCCATGCCTAAGCTCATCATTTACTGATGTACAGTCTGCAGAAGGTTACCTCCACTTGGAGCATCACCTGACAAGACGTGTTGCTGCTCCATAGCCTCCTCCTCACCCAGGAGGAGGATAGGACTCAGCACCGAGGAGGTTCGGACTACCCTCATTCCTATTGAGTGAGACCCTCTTCACAGCGACTGCTTCAGCGTATGAAACAGGCTCGACTGTACTTGAACCTTGGTGCCTTCGTTTTCCTCGGGTAGCAACACAAAAGCCGCTCGTATCCTCGGTTTGATTTTCAGTAGTTTCACCTGGCTTTGTGGGAGCCTCGTTACCTGGCTCTGTGGGAGCCTCGTTACCTGGCATAGGTTCACTTTCCTTTTCAGACTCCCCCCTTGGCTGTTCGGACACGCTACTGGGACATTCGTTTTTAACATGTCCGTGCTGACCACATTTAAAATATACCAAGGTCTGTGACGTAGCAAACACCCGGTATGTATAGTCGTCGTGTTTAATTTTCAACATCACCTCCAAATTGCGAATTCCCAGCTTTAAAATAATAAATTGACGCCGGAAGGACAGAACATGTTTTACCTGCTGATCCTTAAATCGAACAGGAATGAAAGTTATTTTTGACAGGACGTTACCATACTGCTCCAAAGCAGTCTTAATCTGCTCGTGTCGGATGAAAGGCGGAATATTGCATACGATTACTTTCACCGAAGGTGCATCCAACGGTGAAACAAACACAAAGATATCCGGCTCGACAGACGAAGATGACGACGCGCTGATTCACCCTCGATGCAGCAATTACATTGTGCATACCGATACATTTACCGACACACAAAACGATCTGCTCCACCGTCACCTCAGAAAGGTGGTGTGCACGACAAACCATTTTTCCGACTCAACTTTTCCAAACGGAAAAATCCTCGATGTTCGCCATGGCCACGGGCGTGGGGAAATACTCGATACCTTGAAGCAAACAAGCAACGCGGGATCGAGTGCACTCTCTCACTCTCAATAAGTGAAACGTGTAGATTAAAGAGAGTAAAGAACAGAGTGGGAGAAAAGGCAGCGCTACCACACGACGTGCACCACGAGAAACGCCGCGCAGCAATGGAGA